>NC_060964.1:1571570-1591570 GCF_910589235.1 Vespa crabro
AATATCTCTAAGCGCCTCTCTCTATACGTATAACTCGAAATACAAAATATAAAATCGAATACATCTCTTAGCTTTTACGAAATAATCAATAAAATTTCAAATAAATTTAATGAATTTTTTCCAACGCTTTCTTAATATCTACGATCATTTATAATGATATTTATTAATTGTTAATAATTAATTCAAGAAGATGGATTTTTTAATAATCGATTCATTTTTCTATTATTCTATGCGTTTAAAAAAGTAAGAAGTAAGTAAGGCATCGAACAACGTTGAATTTAATAAATTTTTCAATGAGCTCTAACATTCACTATGATTTGTATTCATATTTATTAATTTTTAATAACGATTTGAAAAAGAAAATTTTATTAATAGTAGATTCATTTATCTATTGTTTTATGTATTAAAAAAGTAGTATGTAAGAGGAACAACGTTGAATTTAATAAATTTTTTAACGACTCCTTACATCTACGATAATTTATATTAATATCTATTAATTTTTAATAACGATTGGAAAGAACGATTTTTAAATAATCGATTCACTCATCCACTGTTCTTATGTGTTAGAAAAATATCATCAAGCAACGTTGAATTTAATAAAATTTTCAACGAGTCTTAAATCAGTCATAAAAACATCAACGATGATTTATACTCATATCTAATAATTTTTGATAATCATTCGAAAGAACAATTTTTTAATAATCGTTTCGGCTAAAATAATTTATATTGATAACTGTTAATTTTTACTAATAATTGGAAAAAAACAATTTTTTTAATAATTGTTTCGGTGTACGTAACCTTTCTATATGTTAAAAAAATACCAGGTAAAATGATTTCTACCTATATTTGTTAATTTTTAATAATAATTGAAGAGAATATTTTTTTAATAGTCGTTACACTCATCATTGTTCTTATAGATAGGAAGGATAAGAGGTATCAAAAACAACGTTTGACTTTTGGATCTACTCGATTCCACCGCATTACACACCACTCCTCTCGATGCGCACGCACTCGAGCGAACTTTCACGATATACCTACCCGCTTTGCCTTCTGCTTCACCCTTTCTCAATGCCTCTCTCTCTTTCTCTCTCTCTCTCTCTCTCTCTCTCTCTTTCTTTTTCTCTTTTCGTAGAGTCCTCTCGGACGATCGTACGTACTACACTCGACGCTCGACCAGATCCGGATCTGCTCTCTTAGTTCATCGAGTGGCTCGTATATGTAGCTTTCAGTTTATTTCCCGCTCATCCATTTACGTTTGATTTATTCGGTTTAACGCGTACGATAACGAAAGGCAACGCCTCGATAATCCGTCTGCGGCCGACCGCGCGATCCTCGTTGAAAGAAACGCGTCCGTAACAATTTTCTACCTCCTCTAAACGATCTCGTTCTCTCCTATAATGGATATTGTTTAAACAAATTAATCGTCCTAACTACCGTCGTTTCTATCTAAATAATTCAAAAGGTCCGGTTTGAATTGATAAAACGATTATCATATATTCTTATAATTTTATTATTGTCATCATCAAAAACGATAGATCTTTCGTAAAGAAAATTCGTTTAATCCATTTGACTCATTGCCATTATTAGATCACAAACTGTATGGCGATATTATTTTTACCAAAGATATTATTTTTACAACATTTTTATCATTCACCGACATTGATACTTCGTTTAATCGATAAAACAAATTGATATAGGTAAACAATTTTATTGAAAACTTTTATTGAAAGATTATACATATAAATATATACTTGCTGTTAAGATATCTAAGATATCAAATGCACAAAAAAAGGAGAAAATTTTAATTGCAGTCAATCGATAATAAAAAAAAAAATAAAAAAAATAAAAAGATAATAATAATAATAACAATAAAATGCAGTAGAAATGAAATAAAACGATAATAATCAAGTGTAATAATAACAAAATGATTACTTTCATTGTTCCCATTTGTAATTCGACGTAAGATGACGATTTTATGTTTCATGATCTTGACGATAGTGTAAACGTCGTCAATAAAGAAGGGTTCATTAGCCCCACAGAACGATCATCGTCCCGTGTCATTGTTTTTTCAAAACATAAGAGAACAAAGGGTGGGACGGTACTCGTAGAGCACGGTTCTCGTGCGAAGGAGCTGCGACGTGTCCGGAAGGAGGGAGGGAACTCAGGATATCGTGATGTTTCCCCTTGGAATCGTCGAGAGCGCGAATGCACCCGCCCACCCTTTTAGAGACTTCTAAAGGGCAGATATTCGCTGTGACATCGAACAAAGTGATACTTCTTTATCCATTTCTCTCTCTCTCTCTCTCTCTCTCTCTCTCTCTCTTTCATCACTTCTCTATCTCCTCCTGCCCATCTATGGTGTCTTCTCGAAAACTATTTATCATGTACCCTCCTTTCACCCTCTCAATTAAGAATGTATATATACATGCACATCAAGTATCATGGAAGAAACGACCGTGCCGATTTCGTTGCGCTCGATGGCCCGAAAGGTCCAGTTCCGCTTCCGGACGTGCCTTCGTCTATTCAAGCTGCATTTATGGCCCTTAAATATCCTTCATTCTCCCCTAGGACGCCAACGATAAAAGAACTCTCTTTCTCTCTCTCTCTCTGTGGCGTTCAATGTATCTTATTTTCCTTGGTTTTTAGCTAATCGTTTAGTGTGCAAAAAAACCAAAAAGAAAGGAAAGAAAGAAAAAAGAAAGGGAAAGAAAAAAAAATATTACATGATGGAGAACGAATCGAGAATTTAAGGCACGAATATTTCCATATTTTTGGAGTATGAATAAAACAATATAAAAGGGGAATATTTTCCCGTCACACGGATCTGACCTTTCAAGGCAGTAAATGTAACTTGAAAAAAGGAATATATAATACTTACACATATATATATATATATCCGTATAGTAACGTCAACGTAATGATCTTCTCCTTTACGTCTCCGCATAATTTTCAGGACTTTGCCTTTAAACCAATAGCAACGGGGGAGTCGTAGGAAAGGGTGAGGTGAGGAGTCAAGGGGTTGCTTGAACGTGTGCGAGTAAAGAGGTTAGGGCACGGGAGAGCAATACCGCATGCAAAGTTAACCTCCATTAAATGCGTTAACTCAGCGACGAGCATGCTCCGATGCGCTTAACCAAAATACATTACACCGCACTCGACGTGCTACGGAAGAGGCGATATCTATATCATATATGTAAGTGTGTGTATGTATGTATGTATGTATGTATGTATGTATGTATGTATGTATGTATGTATGTATGTATGTATGTATGTATGTATGTATGTATGTATGTATGTATGTATGTATGTATGTATGTATGTATGTATGTATGTATGTATGTATGTATGTATGTATGTATGTATGTATGTATGTATGTATGTATGTATGTATGTATGTATGTATGTATGTATGTATGTATGTATGTATGTATGTATGTATGTATGTATGTATGTATGTATGTATGTATGTATGTATGTATGTATGTATGTATGTATGTATGTATGTATGTATGTATGTATGTATGTATGTATGTATGTATGTATGTATGTATGTATGTATGTATGTATGTATGTATGTATGTATGTATGTATGTATGTATGTATGTATGTATGTATGTATGTATGTATGTACGTATATATGTATATACATATGTTGTGTGTCTCGTTATTCGCGCCACTCGTATGTGTGTAAGCTATTACGATAAATCCAACTGATATCTATGGTTGTTTTGTTTTCCTTAAATTTTTTCTCTTTTTCCTTTTCTGTTTTCTTTTCTTTTCTTTTTCTTTTTTTTCCTTTTTTTATTTTTAAAAGAAGAAGAACAATAACTGATATGGAATAAATTACATATCCGTTGAATAAATAATTTCTCCTTTCTTTATCTAAATCCATTAGTAACAAGTTCCATTAGAAAAATGCTGCGTCATTGAGGATGAGGCAAAAAGCATATTTGCAAAAGTTAACCCTCATTGTACGCGTTTGACTTGTTCGAGACGGACGCGTTTCGATGTGGCCAACCGAAATACATTAGACATTGTCCTTGTCATTGTTGTCATCGTCATCATCGTCATCGTCGTAGTTGTCTTTGTTATCATCATCATCATCATCATTATCATTGTCGCCATCGTCGTGGTTATCGGCGTAGTCGTCGTCGCCGTTGTCTTTGTTTTTGTCGTTGTAGTTGTTATAGTCGTTGTCATAGTCGTTTACGAAGAAGACGTGTATAGCGATGTTAGTAAGGAACGATTCATATATTCTTCCTTCTAACTAATTGTTCGTCGCGATCGTCGAGACGAGATGACCGAACCGCATATATTTACCCACAGTTCGTTTCGTCCTCGATTTCTCTTCAACGAGATGACATTACGTGCTCTTAACCTTTTAACCGTTCATGCCGTAATATCATTTAAGAAGCCAATGTATGTACAATTGCGTTATATACAGTGCGAGGTGCGCGCGCGTGCACGCGTTTGTGTATGTGTGTGCGTGTGCATGTGTGGTTTTTTTTGGCGCGCGTCGATATATTCATATACATGCATACATATATATATATACATATATACATACATATATACATACATACACATATATATATATATATATATATATATATATATATATATGTACGCACGTGTTTACACATCATAAATGTACACGAGTCTCACGCACTTTTCTTTTGATCCGCAAGATCATTAAATTGCTGACAATGAGTCAAAAATTGAGTCCATCAAACGTATTTCTTACGTCACGTTGAAAAAAAGAAAGAAAAATATCAATACCTGATTACGCGTACGTACATATGTATGCACGTATATAGAGAAAGAGAAAAAATTAATTTCAATGATGTAATAAAAGTAGTTCTTTTTTGTCCTTTTTTTTTTTTTTTAGTTGTTGTTAGATAGCCCGTTGATCCCGCATACTCTTTCGTCGAGCGGGAGCGAAGGGCTCTCTTAATTTACGAGAGAGAAGATGCTTATTAAATTGTGTCATCCTCGAATAAGGGCTAACGCGCTGCATCCAATTTGTGCTGCTTAATTAATTCTCTCCAATACATCACGGGGACCGACCAATAAAGAAACCAGGACCCGACGATGACAACGAGCGACGATGCCACCACAATATTGTCCCTAATGAAATCTTCGTTAATCGCGTCTTCTTCGAGTTTCCTAACGCACACGATGTTCGGTCAATTCGATCCTTGAGAATTTTTAAAAAGTTTGTGATAAAGTTTGATGATTTAATTGGATTTTAATGAAAATATTTGTATATATTTCGTCTGCGTATGCGCGCGCGCGCATGTATGAATGTGTGCATGAATGTGTGCACGTACGCGATATTCTATTTTTGTTTTGTCTTGTTAAGAAATACTTAAGGATCACTATTTTTCTTTTACTTTAACGAAGAACGATATCGATTTTTCGTCATCGAATATGACAACGTACTTTATTGAATTGCTCTCGAGACAATGCGGTAAACAGGGCGAGTTATGCTAACAGGATTTATTCAAGAATTGATGGAGATGTATTGAGTTAGGCATACTCAGCTTAACAGCTCTAATCGTACATTATATAGTCATCGTAGCCGCAACGTACTTACATTATTATCAAGCGGTACACACGCACACATACACATATGAACACATACATACATATATACATACATACATACATACATACATAAATATGTATATATATATATTATATATGTATCTATGTAATGGAACGGTTCGCGTTATGTAATACGGCGTGGATAACAAATCGTTTTTTTTTACGATCGCATGATCCATTCTTGTTGTTGTTTCTTTTTTATTCCTTTTCTTCGTTTTTTTTTTAATTTTCTTCATTTTTTTATTTTTTTATTTTTTTTTTCCCATTTTCAATCCTAAAAAGATCCAGACGAGCTGTATCTTTATGTAACTCTTACTTCAATTATGGCCGCGGCATGTGCATCGACTTTCTTTGGTATGCGGCCGTGCGGTCGCCCTCGTAATTCCGTTATTCGCCGGCTAGAAAAGAATATGTCAGCAATTGGTGCAAATTGAGATAATTTAATGGAAAACTACATTTTTAAATTGAGCAATTACGTCGATTATCCGAGCGCCAATCACAGTGCATTGCGAGGCGACGAACTAAAGCTTTGCTGTGAGACCGTCAAATTGGAAATACTTATTTTTTTGTTTGTTTCTGTTTTCTTTCCTCTTTCGTTTTCTTTTTCCCTTTTTTTTCCTTTTTTCCTCTTAATTATACCGCAAAATTTTATCGGAGACAAAATTGTTGTTAAATCGATTGAAATTCCTTTTCTTTCTTTTTCCTCTTTGATGTTTCATTTTATTTTATATAAATAAAATCGAAACACGATCGTTTTGATCTAACGTAAATAATAATAGAATGGAAGGATAATTAGTAAATTATCGGGATTAATTGCGATTCGTGCTATTTGCGCAATGGCGTGGCGGTAGAACGCGTGCAATTGTCGTCGCGTGCCGAATTATTGGATGTTGACGTCATCGGGCCACTAGTCAGAGAGAGGGAGAGTAAGAGAGAAAGGGAGAGAGAGAGAGAGAGAGAGAGAGAGAGAGAGAGAGAGAGAGAGAGAGAGAGAGAATCGGCGTCGCTTTGGTAGTAATTGCCGACGCCAATTATGCAATTAACAAGTGCGTTGTAATGAACACGGAATCAGACGCGTTCGCTTTCTAAGCCGATGCTTTTCACAAAACATTTCGCACTTTCGTTTTAACAATTCCGTCCTTCTACGTCGTTTCTAATCTTTCCACGATTGATTTATCAAAAGATTTTTGGCAATAACATACTCTTCGCTTGTCGAAAAGCGAACATCATTTCTTTTTTCTTTTTGCACAGCATAAACGGAAAATATAATTTTTCTTGAAATAGAAAAAAAAGAAAAAAAGAAACATGCAAAAAAGTAAGCAAAAAAAAAAACAAATAAAACGGATAGAAGAACATTTCGTTGGATCGAATATATATATTGCCTATATTTGAATATAACTTTTACAATCATCGTTCTAATCGTCTCGAAATGATTCTAAAATAAAAATATTCTTTAAATTGTTCGGTCAATTTTAAGAATTGCCTAAAGAAAATGGAATGTTTAAATACTTTTTATCTTTTCTTTTTTTTTTTTCTTAGGTAAGAAACGCGAAATAATGTTCGTTCGAACGAACGCGTGTAACAAATCGGATGCGACTGCGTCGACGTGTAAATAGCGGACGAAAGGCAAAGTAACCGCAATCCCTTCAGCCCTTATGGGTCGCGTAGAAGAGTAGTCGGAAGCAATCGGATGATCGCACAATAAAACACTGGCATAATGTTTCGTCCGGGTGGTTGAACACCGCAAATACATCTTTCGACCGCATGCTGGTCTATTTTGGGAAAGGGGATGGAACGTTGCACGTTCCCCTAGACTTTTGAAACTGAGAAAAAAAGAGAGAGAGGGTGAGAGAGAAGAAGGAAGGGATGACGAGACGATGTTGGTGGTAGCCCTGACAGAATTCGCTCTCTTGCTCGAGGGACACCCGTAGGCGCCCTTCGTGGATTAGCCTCGCTACATTTCGTCCCTTCTGTCGGTGCGTATGTTCCATCGTTATGCACCTAACATAAGTTCGGTTATAGTGCAAAGCCAAAGAACGAAAGTGGCTGGCCTTTGACGTTTGATAATATCTAATCATTCTTTTTTTCTTTTTATTTTATTTTCTTTACTTTCTTTCTTTCGCTTTTTTTAATTTTTATATTCGAAATGAATCGCCGAACGTATCTGAATTTTTTCTCTCCCGCCCATCATCTCTCCTTCCCCCTTTAGGGAAAGAAGTATATTTGTTTCCTGTTAAAAAGAAAAGAAGAAAAACAAGAACGAAAAAAAGAAAAGAAATTGACATTTGAAGGACAAAGAAACGGAAGGTCCAACAACGGTAGGTCCTGATTACTGATGGTACTTAATTCGTTGTCGCGTAAAGTTGCACGGACGAAACGAAAATTGCTTGAATTTCATTAAGTTTGGCAGCAATTACTTTTGATGACCGACACGCGAACGTAATTACGTTGGTGCAAGAGTCTGGAGGGAGAGAAGGGTAATAATTCGCTAATATCAATTTCAAATTTCAATTAGTATCATCTCGACATCCGCCTCTATCTCTGTTCCTGGACCCCACAGGAGCACGCCATGATCTAAAATTCAATTTGTCCCTTCGTACCCGAAGCCGCAATGAGAGAGAGAGAGAGAGAGAGAGAGAGAGAGAGAGAGAGAGAGAGAGAGAGAAGGAGAGAGAGAGAGAGAGAGAGAGATAGATAGATAGATAGATAGATAGATAGAGAGAGAGAGAGAGCTGAGCAGAAGAAGAGCGAGAGAGATATGTATATATATTGAGATAGCAGCAAGAGGGGGATTGTTATAAAGAGGGGGCACGGAAACGAGATATGGATATGTATGTGTCACATGTATATGATGTCTCAAAAGACTCCAAAACTTATATTTACGTCATTTTCATCTCATTTTTTTTTACTTTTCTCATCAATGTGTGTGTGTGTATGTACGTGTATATATATATATATATATGTATACATTCAAATCTCCTTTACCTCGAAACTTTTTTTTTATATCTCCAATTAACGACCCTAACGATAAGAATTTTTTTGGTCGAAAAAATCTCATTGGTGTATTATAATATATTCGTCATTATTATGAGAGGTAAGAGGATCTACTTGATAAATAGATCTACTACTAAAACGTCTAAGCGAGATTAGGGAAGAAGAAAGCGGCCGGATACAGTTTGTATATGATATGTTTCTAAAGGCACTCGCGTGTACGTTCCCATTATATAAAGCGAGATACGGCCCTGTAAGGCACGCGCATGCGCGACACACATGCCGACCCATTATAAATTGATAACTCAGCCGTTTATTAAGTTCCACGACCGATGCCCGCTTAGGCAAAGAGCCCTCTCTATGCTCTTGCTCTTCGCTTTCTACCTCTCCCTCTCGTTGGCAGAACTCCAACCCCCTCCCCTCCCCTTCTCTTATCCACCCAACCACCCACCCACCCTACATCACATCCCCCACCATCACTACCAGCACCATCACCACTGCTACAGATACATACATTATTTATTTATGAGAGTTTACAATCCCTCTAATGGGGATCGGCGTAATCGGCCATCCAGCCATCCTCTCTTTCTCTCTCTCTCTCTCTCTTTCGATTCTCCACTCATCCTCTTCTTCCATTTTCTCAAACATACTCCCTTTCTCTTTTTATATTTCTATCTTTCTTTTAATCATGTTTCCTCTCCCTCAGGTTCGGAAAATCGGTCGTCCATATAAGCCGAACTCCAAGATTTCCACTTATTTTTTTTTTTCTTCTTCTTCTTTCTCTTCTTTTCCTCCCTTCGAAAGAAAAGAATGAAAGAGAGAGAGAGAGAGAGAGAGAGAGAGAGAGAAAGAGAGAGAAAAGACTCTTCCTTATTTCTTACGGAACGTCACTTCTCGTAAATTCATCAAGAGGAGAGTTAATTTTTCTGAGAATTCTTTCTTCGAGAGAAAGAGATAGATAGATAGAGAGAAGAAGTCAATTAAAGAACCCGCATTGTTGCAGATTGGATCTGTTCACGCGCATCAGACGAATAACCATCAGCATCAACATCTTCAACAACAACAGCAACAGCAACAACAGCAACAGCAACAACAGCAGCAACAAACGCAGCAGTCTTTGCAACAACAACAAACGTCGAGCCAATCGCAAGTGCCTGGTGGGGGAGGGGGTGGAGGGCCGGGGGGTGGGACGGTGGCCAGGGCCGGAGGAATGTTCTGCTACCACTGCCCCCCTGGTCTTCCGGCACCAAGGCTTCCACCGTCTTTGGAGTATCCCTTCGCGCCGACTCACCCTTGTAAGTTCAATCCCTATTATCTTGTCTTTCTTCTTGTTAAATTTTCTTCCCCTCCCTCGATTCGCTTTAATTCGAAATTAAAATTAAAATTAGTGAGATAAAAAAAAATTGAATAAAGAAAACAGAGAGAGAAAAAGAAAGAAAGAAAGAAAGAAAGAAAGTAAAAAAAAAGAAGAAAAGA
The DNA here is from genome assembly GCF_910589235.1 of Vespa crabro. Lineage (NCBI taxonomy): Eukaryota > Metazoa > Arthropoda > Insecta > Hymenoptera > Vespidae > Vespa > Vespa crabro. The sequence goes on from NC_060964.1 coordinate 1,581,645, forward strand.
GAAACGAGAAACAAGAAACGTTTCTTTCATCAAAGGAACTAAAATTAATATCCACCATTTCTCTCTGTTCTTTTAATTCGATAAATATGATTGTACGATTATTCACGATAAAATTTATATCGCACGGGGGTTTGACTTTCGAGTTTATGCGACCGTAGGAAAAGTTTTACATTTTTCAAACGGCTCGAATACGCATATACCATCCCTCTTAATTTTCCCAAGAGTGTCCCGACACTCTGTTCTGTAAAAAATATTACTTTTCAATGGCGATTTAAAGGAGGAGACTCGTGGATATGCGATGTTGATGATAAATTATGTAGGATGGAATAATATGAGAGAAGATAGAAAATCGTGTTGGAAAGCGGTGAACAGAATATATCTCTGTATGTCTGCGTCAGATAGAGATAGTGAGAGAGTGAGAGTGAAAGAGAAAGAGAAAGAGAAAGAGAGAGAGAGAGAGAGAGAGAGAGAGAGAGAGAGGGAGCGTGAAAGAGAGAAGAGGATAGTGTTACCGGATTGATTGTGCGGCACTTGCTCTGGCGGAACACATCGATGAAGTTACATTACCGACTAGACCGAGTTACGCAAAGTGGACGCTACAAACTGGACGGTCGCTAAACTTAATTTGCACTTCGAACCAACTTCCGGTTAAACCGCGTCTCGACGATAAAGCCGCCTGACTGAAACTTGGACGGTAGTTTGCTTATTCACTGATCGTTTTCCAAGTCGAATTTCGTCTTGCTGCTAGGAATCGACAGCATGAATAAACTCAGAAAACTGTGTGTCTTTTTCCTTCTTTTCTCGATTTCCTCCTTCTTCTCCTCCATTAAACCCAGCCCCCGCATCCTCTTATCCCCCAAACTCCTCAGTTTACCGTTTAGAGAATTTATTGGGATAACTGAGCAACGATGAAAACGTCGGACGTTCCTTAAATCGAATTATCCTTTGAGAAAAGGAGGCTAGAACTTCTCGCGTTAATTATTTACGCAATTATACCGCAGTGATTTTTCAAACTTTTCAAGTAATCCGATACGAACAGTAATCGAAGAACGGTATGATAACTATAAACTAATAACCGTTAGTATAATTAATTAATTGAACGAATATAATCGATAAATCAAATAAACGTTAGGAAATGAAATTGAAATTGATGATAAAGATCAAACTGTCAAAAGATCGAAATTATCGAATTAGAGAGAGAGAAAGAGAGAAAGAGAGAAAGAGAGAGAAAGAGAGAGAGAAAGAGAGAATAATTATTATTGAAAGGGGGTTGTATACCGTAGAAATATTATTTTATCCGGCGCGCTCTTTTTAAAATAGGACTTTGAAGGTTTTCGATCGCGCATCAGTACCGTATGCGGTAGATGATTGAACAAATGACCTCGACGGAGAGAAACACAGAGAGAGAAAGAGAGAGAGAGAGAGAGAAGGGGAAAGGAGGGTGGTGGGTGTCCTCAGGGACGTCCGGGCACCCTTCCAACTCCCTGATCCCCCCCGTTGCCACTGCTCCAGGCCCCTCTTTGCCCCCCGTTGGGATAAACAGATTAGGTAACTACGTGATAAGTCGGTAAGTGGGTTCACTCCGGCCCACGGTCCAGACCTACCGACATTCGCTCTAACATCTAACTACCTCGTTAGTGTCATTAGTAACGGTCGGGGTGTCATTAGATTTCGTTCTACGTGTAGTTTTTCTACGGAACATTCTCCTCTATCTCTATTTCGAGTAAGAGAATGTTGTTCGGAATAGTTCCTTGATCAGAGCCGTGACCTGCAAAGTAATCCTAGAGTAGAAACTTGATTTTTCTATAAGAATTCTAACCGATTTGTTTCTAATTCTTACGCAATTTTTAACGATTGAAAAATCTTTCTCTCTTTCTCTCTCTCTCTCTTTCTCTTTCTCTTTCTCTTTCTCTCTCTCTCTCTCTCTCTCTCTCTCTCTCTCTCTTTCTCTCAAGAAAAGAAAAAAGTAAAAAAAAATGGAAACGTGTTAGGAACAAAGTAAACTCAAAATCAAATTTGATGAAGTAAAAAAGAAGAGAGGGCATAAAAGTGGATGAAGCCTGGTAAATAAATGTACTGGTGTCCCAAACTGAAATCCACTCAAGATCTTAGATTAGAGTCGGGCCAAGGTAAAGCTGGGATCCAGACAACTCATACAACTCATCGAGAGTCGGCTTAATCCAATTTATTAGTATACCCGGAGTACCGAACGGAGTCGGGTTTTGCCAACGACTTTTGCACTTGCGCACTCCTACACTCTTATCCGTCGTTCTATCCTGTCTGTATCTTCATTCAACGTGGCATAAACTAAGATAACTTAGATCAAAAATTTTCTTACCGAATCATATACGAATTTGCAGATTTATTTTTTGCTTTTTAATAATCATAAGATCTTTTAATAATTCAGCTATCATTATGATTTTTGTATCATATTATACGATCGTATCATGAAAGAACAAAAGGGTAATTAATTTTTCGGGATCGATGAAAAGAAATAAAGAAAAAGTAAGGACGAATAATCGTCATTTACAATTATCCAACAACAACTTTTTCTCGTTATTCACGTATCGAATTTTTTACAATCGTCGCGTCATCGAATTCATGCTTATCTAACGTTTTAATTATTTCCCATGCTCTAATGACTTCTATCGTTTTAAAAACTTCTTTTTAGTTCTTACTGATCTTTTTTTTAACTCTTAGTGATCTGTAAAAAGAAATAATAATAATAATAATAGAAGAAAAAGAAAAAGAGTAAAAAATGAACGATATCGAAGGCACGTGTTACGACAAAAAAGTTAATAAATCGATTAAACGTGTCGCTGCGAAACGCAAATTAAATTAAAATTAAAAATAGATTTAAATTAAAAAATTACAAATAAAAATATATGAATGATGGAATGACAATTTCTCTTTCTTTCTTTCAAATCCCTTTTCATAAATGTTTTTATCTTCCGTAATCTAGAAACATTTATAGATACACACATTAATGAGAACTTGTCTAGTGTGGATTTATATAAAAAAAAAAAGAAAACAAGAAAAAAAAAATAAAAGAAAAAGGAACTTTTGAAATTTTTTTTACATTTAAAATCGTTATGATTCCACCAGGCAATAACGTACTTTTCTCGATAGTCTCTCTTTTCTTTTCTTTTTTTTTTGTGTTATTCTTTTTTTAGGATTTTTCACGATCTAACCGTAAAGTCGCGTTTCATTTTTCCAGTAATTCTATCATGCTGAAAACGAAAACGATAGAGAAAAAAAAGAGAGATAGAAAAAGAAAGAGAAAGAGAGAGAGAGAGAGACAGAGAAGAGAGAAGAGAGAACAGAACAGAAGAGAAGAGAAGAGAAGAGAGAACGAATGGCATGAATTTTTATGAGTTTAGGAAATTAATTTGTGTTTTTCGTTAAGCTTTGGCTTAGCGCCGTGGTAATTAATTGCGCTGATTGCTTTGCATCATTGATGAGCGGTTCCGGGTTTCGTAATATCCATTCTCTCTCCCTCTTTCTCTTCTATCTATACTCGGTAATGTTTCTACCTCTCATTCTCTTCCATTCGCGTTTCTATATAAACCGTTGGTACGTTCGAAGCTTTTGGTAAATCGCTTATTTTGGATTTCCGCGCTATATAACAGGACCCTTTCGTTGTAATCGTTTGGAAAATCTAAAATTGAAATTGATCTGTGTTTCTCTCTTTCTCTTCTCTTCTCTCTCTCTCTCTCTCTCTCTCTCTGTCTTTCTCTCTCTGTCTCTCTCTCTACAGATATTAACGAGGAGATACATCTATATCTCTTTTTAATTAATCTCTTTGATAATCGGATCGATCTTTACCGTATAATTATCTAATACGTATACATATATGTATATACGGATATACGTAACCATATATAGGAAAAAAAAATAAAAGAAAAAAAAGAAGAGAAAAAAAACGATCCGTTTAATTTTTTTACATTTTTACAGATACAAGTTATTCGGCTTACCATCCGGCCTTGCACGGCGTCGGCGAGGATTCCTTCGTAAGAAGGAAACAACGAAGAAATCGTACGACCTTCACGCTCCAACAATTGGAGGAACTCGAATCAGCGTTCGCACAGACACATTATCCTGACGTCTTTACAAGGGAAGATCTAGCTATGAAGATCAACCTTACGGAGGCCAGAGTTCAGGTGAGATTAAAAATCGTTTATGATATAAACGGGATAAGCACGAGTGTAACAAAAAAAAGAAAAAAAAGAGAAAAAAAAACAAAAAGAAGAAAGATAAAAAAGGCTTTGTTTACGTTGCACCTAAGTAACTAAATACGTCCTTCGTAATTTTATTCCCATAACCGTGTCGGCACGAGCCCGGAAAGAAACAGAGAGAGAGAGAGAGAGAGAGAGAGAGAGAGAGAGAGAGAGAGAGAGAGAGAGAGAGAAAGAGAAAGAGAAAGAGAAAGAGAAAGAGAAAGAGAAAGAGAAAGAAAGAGAAAGAGAGAGAGAGAGAGAGAGAGCGAATCATAGGAAGAAGCAAGCGAGAGTCGCACCCCTTAGCCCCATGAGGCATACTGACACCCTCGACCTGACGTAATCTCCTGACAGAGTAAGCCGGTAATCTCTGGGATTACTTTGTATTCGCGGCAACGTCCTCCCGGCCATATTTACTCCTGCCGCGGTAATTCGCTCGGAGAATCCACGCAATAGCACCGATTCCCTTTTGAAAATCCTTTTGCCTTTCGTGATAGACCGATGTTATTTCTTATCTTCTATCTATTAACATATTCTCATATCCAGTTATATTTTTATTTTCTTTATTATTCATCGAAATCATGAAAATGATCGAATTTCTCCAATCGACGAGTTTTATTGTTATATCGTAACAAATCGATGTAAAACCCATCGCTTTTTTCTCAATGGTTTCGTAATGATGACAATAATACTGTTAAATCATAATATTGTTAAATTATATATCATTGTAATTCGAATGTCAAAAATAAGAAATTAAAAAATTTTCAATAACGTACGAATAATTGAATAACAAAATGTAAAAGAGAAACGTTAAAAATGTTTGTTATATGAAAGTATTAATGATTGTTAAACAATGATTTTTCATTAATCTTATAAATAATGTAAAATGACAAAGGGACTACGAACAAATTAAATTCTTTCTCGTTGATTTTAAAGTTAACAAATGTGTACGTGTTTAAGAAAAATTGGATTTTGCGATGAATCGCGATGAAACTATATTAATGAAAATCGGGTCGATCATTTCTCGCGGTAGTTACAAAAGCGTTGTTACATAATTCATGTAAATTGGACTTCTCTTTTTTTTCTTTTCTTTTTCTTTTTTTGTTTTTTTTTTTTCATTTTTTCTTTCTTCTTTTTTTCATATTAAAAATGTACCACTTCTATCCGACTTATTTTCAATCTAGGATGCAACCGAATGCATTGCGGTGCGACGTTGTTCATGAATAAATTTCAGTGAAATAAACACATTATTATAAATCATATAACTCATATAAAACGTAATAATTTATTATTATAAGCTCATAATAATGAAAATTCTACATTGTTCCCCCGTGTTACGACCTGCGAAAATCCTGCGATGATGGTTAATGTGTTAAAAGGATCGAGAATAGATATTTCCTAAAAAAGATTTTCTCTTGCGTCAATTTAATATGCATTGTACAAGGGAGGCTAAAAGCCGAGAGAGGTAGATTCGATAGAAGTATATACAATAGGCGAGGCGGAGAGAAAGAGAGAGAGAGAGAGAGAGAGAGAGAGAAAGAGTGAGAGAGAGAGAGAGAGAAAGAAAGAGTGAGAGAGAGAGGGAGAGAGAGAGAGAGACATAGATAGAGAGGCAGGCATGACGTAATTACGGCGCAGACTCATTGTTTCATTAGCAAAGACAAAGGGAATCTGGAATAATGGACAAATAGGCGCGTTTATGTAGTGCCTGTCCTCCTCTTCTACTCCAATTAGTACCTTCTAGGAGGGCGAAGGGGGGCCTTCTGCATCGTTGAGGCACGTTCTAAAGCGCTCGAATCGCGTACACGAATAACCACCGCTGCACACTATCGCGCGCTCAGCATTTATTCAACCTTGCTTTGCTGCCGGCTTACGCTTAGCTAGTGTCGTACACGTCGTAGCGTCTTTTGTTTGTTGTCTCTCTCTCTCTCTCTTTCTCTCTCTCTCCCTCTTTTTCTATCTTTCTTTTTCTCTCTTCGTGTTGCACGAATTATCTATGACAAAAAAAAGCTAAACAAAGAAAAAAACAACAAATGGAACAAAAATCATATGAATCAAAATTTATTCGAATCATTTCAATCGTATGGATTATAATTTATACGAATCATTTTTCAATCGATCAATATATATATATATATATATATATATATATATATATATATATAAATATATATATGAATAAAACTAAGCATATAGAAATTCGTTCATTCATACGTTCGTACATTAGTTCATATGAATTAATTTAGATCATTTTCGCATTTACATTTATAATCAAATATAATATCTAAGGAGCTTAAGGAAAAAACGAAGATAGGTAATAATCGAACGAGAAATACTTCTGATCTGTATTTTGACGTATGTATGTATGGTATATATGTACATATGTATGTATGTATGTATGTATTGAACGAATCCAAAGATTTCGTCGCACGTTAAGCGACGAAAGATTAAATACCTCTGGTCCACGGGGAAAGGAGTCCCTGGCCGTGGCCATTATCGACATATTTCGGATTAAATTCGTATTGAAAAGGGATGAAGAACGCGCGTAAGAAGTATAAGAGAAAGAGAGGAAGAAGTACGAACGAGCGCGAAAAGGATATAGGGTAAGAGAGAGAGATAGAGAGAGAGAAAGAGAGAGAGAGAGAGAGAGAGAGAGAGAGAGAACGAAACGTTCTACGCTACGAGGTAGTCCCGAGGGAACCACGGCTTTGTTCCCAGCTATTACTCGCCCCCGCAACCCTTAGGATATTATTATATCTCCCCGTCTGCCACCATAGCTACCCCACTCTCCTTTACCACCACCTCCATTCTACCTCTTCCTTCTCTTTTCCGAAACCGTGCTTGCCTTCGAAACCACACCGGCCTGCTGTAGAACCGAGCTCATCGTATTTATTTTATTAAACCATTTCCCAAGCCTCTCTCCCTGCTACTCTCAAGCTACCTCTCCTACCCCACGCTCTTCCTCCTCTCGTACCCCCTTTCTCCTTCCCATTCCCCACCTTACTCTCATCCCACTGCGTTCCCTTCACCCGTACCTCTAGTACCCTCCAGACGAAACTTTTGCCGTCGGTATTAATGGTAGTGGTAGTGGTAGCAGGAAGGATAGTAATTTCGAATACTCCTTACTTCGTCCTCCTCGAGGCATTGAATTTTTATAACCGCCAAGGATCGATTCGATATTCGCGTTTACCCTATTTCACACTTAACATTCGCCTACTCTTATCCTCTTTTCGAGATACCATTCACGATATTTATCGATCGTTTAAAAAGCCATGAGAAAAGCGATTTACGATCGGCTTTAAATTTGCTTTCTCTCACGGAAAGCACGTGTAATACCTTACGTACACGTATACACCTATTTACACATACATAGATATGTATATACGTACGTACGTATATATCTGTGTATAATAGATTGTATATTTTAATTCGCGAGACAATGTATAATACGAAGAAAAAAAAGAAGTAAAACAGCGCGCAGATGAACGAACGAAGGGAACGGAGAGAGTCTCATTTATCAAAAAGAGAAAGAGAGAGACACAGATAGAGAGAGAGAGAGAGAGAGAGAGATAAATAGAAGAAAAGGAAAAAGAAAGAAATAAAAAAAGAATGAAAGAACAAAAAGAAAAAGATGAAAAGAAAAAAAGAAAAAGGAGAAGAAATAAAATAAGCAACGACGAGGAGACCGGGAATATAGCCAGGTATAATAAAGTCTATTTCAGTTGGTATTATGTCAAGTTAGTCTCGTTAGCGGAACTCGAGCTTTTTAAAAAGCACTCGAGGGGCAGTGCTTGCTGTCGGCTCGTTGAACATGCACGACGGAAAAGAGTACCCATGACGATCTTCTCCATGCACGTTCCTGCCTCAGAATGCCACCCGGTACATGCAATTATCCTTGCACATTCGCGAACAAGAGGAGAGATTGTAGGCGCACTCGGTTCCGACTCTTTCTCTTTCTCTCTTTTTTAATGTCTTTCTCTATGTCCCATACTACCTTCCCCCTATTCCCCCTGCCATCCCTATTCTCTCCTACCCCTTCCCCCTACCACCTACTCACCATCCATCGCCCACGCCCACGCCCCACCTGCACTACGCCAGCAATCGTAGGAAACTCAAGCTCGTCGACTTTATTTGAACGTTGTTATTAAATTTTGAATTAAGTTTACAAGCATAAATGGAAGCGATTTCAGGCGAGTCCCGAATGTAAATCCCGTAGCGTGTAAATTTTCGTAAATAAATGAAACGTTTTTATTCGTTAAATCGCCAATCAAAGTTGAGAATATATATCTATGTGTATTTTCACCTCCACATATATATATATATATATATATATATATATATATATATATATATATATTTAAATAAGCGATTTTACCGTTTTAACGAGGAAATTACTCGAAAGCATAAATAATAATGGGCTCCATTGGGAGTAATGTTAAAAGTGGAAAAAATAAAAAATACTCTCATATTTTTCCAGGTTTGGTTTCAAAATCGTCGTGCAAAATGGCGGAAAAGCGAGCGGCTGAAAGAGGAACAGCGAAAGCGAGAAGGTGGAAGTGGTGCTGGTGGAGGAACGGGTGGTGGTGGTGGCGGGGGAGGAGGAGGGGGTACTGGAAGCGGCGTAGGCTTGGAAACTTCAGGATTGGCACCACCAAGTTCCTCGTCCGCTGGTCCTAGTCCAACTGGTCACGATCCTGAAGGTACATCGAGATAATAAACAAAAGGGAATATATTTCCATTTTAATTTAATAATAACGCTTACGAAATGTACGTAGATTTTCAACGATAAAATTTTTTCAATTTTTCACAATCGTACGTTTTTTTGACATTTACAGTATTATTTGAGCGCTTATCGTTTTTCGAAATACATCGATATGAAATACGATAAAATCTTGTAATGTTTATAATGTTTTATTTATTATTTACCATTATCTACTATAATGTTATTAATATATTATGCAAGTATATATTATTAATATATATATATATATATATATATATATATATATATATATATTAATAATCATTACAATGTTATTTCAATTCAAATAATTGTCGAAATACTATTGGTACAACGTAGGAAAAAAAGAATAACTCGCGGTCACTATTGACGTATTTATTCTTTTCCTTTTTTTTGTCGTTTTTATTTTTTTTTTTAATTTGCAAAAAAAAGAACAAAAAAATAAGAAAAAACGAAAGAAGAGGGATCGATTGTGTTGAAGGTACTACGAGCAGCAGTGCTGCCGATGCTGAGGACGTTGGTCCAGAGGGTGCAGGTGGTTCGAGAAGCCCAAGTACGACATCCGCCTCTGTCAGTCCAAGGCCCCAGCCGAGTCAGCCGTCCCTGGGTGGTGTCTCGACGCCACCACCGACCCCGATAAGGGCGCCGCCACCACCGCCGAGCACCGTAGGGGGCTTGGGACCACCCGCTGAGAGGTAAGCTTTTAGCTTCGTTTGTATTTACGTCTTTAGGAAATATCTACCTCTCTTTCTTTCTTTCTCTTTCCTCTTCACCTCTTGATCTTCCACCGACTTCTTCCATCTTCGTTCGCTTCTTACTTTTCGTTTCTTATCCTTCTCTTCGTGTTTTCCTTTCTTTTCCTTTCCTTACTCGTTCCCTTTCCCTTCCCTTCTTCTTCCCTTTACCTTTCTTTTCTCTTATTTTCCGTTCCTCACGAATCCCCACGATTTTCAACGTACAAGCACCGC
>NC_060964.1:1596570-1609070 GCF_910589235.1 Vespa crabro
ACGTAGTAACGTAATAAATAATAATAATAATAATAATAATAATAATACTAATAATAATAATAATAATAATAATAATAATAATAATAATAATAATAATAAAACACCTAACTTAATCGTTTCAACATAGTATTTCGAAATGATCATTTTTGTATAGAAAATTTTATGAGTATAAGAAAGAGAATAAACGAATGGGAACGATGTAAAATGTGATTCAATAAGCGTGAAATAAGAGAAAATTTTCGCATCGCAATCGTTATCATTATGTTTTTTCTTTAACAATAAGTCCCAATTATAATCGTCAAATCGTTAAGGATCGACACGCCCATAATGTACTTTATTAATTTCGTATCATTACGAAGTCGCACGATAATACTCGAGTACTCGAAAGATTCGAAGAATTTCCTCTGGTCGAGAGAAAAAAAAAGAAAAGAAAAATAATAAAAACATAAATAAATAAATAAATAAATGAAGAAGGAAAAAAAGAAAAAGAAAAATAAAAATAAAGAATCAAAACCAAACGGATCGAAGTTATAATTGATTTGATTCGATTCGTACGATTACTCGTATCATGCCTTAAGTGAGAGAAAGAGAGAGAGAGAGAGAGAGAGAGAGAGAGAGAGAGAGAGAGAGAAGAGAGAGAAAGAGAAAGAGAGAGAGAGAGAAAGAAAAAGAGAGAGAAGCGTTGATCGTCGACGAATTATATAAACAAATAAAAAAAGCAAAAATCAAAAGAAGAAAAAGAAAAAAAAGAGAAAGAAAATTAAAACGAAAAAGAAAGAGGAATACATTTCTCTCTCTCTCTCTCTCTTTTTCTCTTTCTCTGAGCCGTTATTCTGAAATTCGTGAGTACAGCGTAGAAACAAAAAAAAAAGAAAAAAAAAAGAAAAAAAAGGAAAACTTAGTTAAAAACCTATAGAGACGTGTATATTACCTTCTGATTAAGTGTCAGTGCTAATTAAAGATAGTCTAAAGGAAAACTATGTTACGAGCTAGCGATTATTATGTAGTGTATGAACCTGTGGTAGTGAGATATTCGAATAAACTTGTTCTCTCGTGATAAATTGAAAGTTTATGTCTTCTATCTGTCATTTCTCGTTGTGTATTTATCTCTGAAAGCTCATACCTACATACATACATACATACATATATATATATATATATATATATATATATATATATATATATATATATATACATACATATATAGGTACGATTCGGTGTACGTATGTACGTATGTATATACATACATACACCATTCCAACTCCACGTTCTATTATTAGTTCGAAACATTTCCGTATAACGAAGTCGCTTGGTTATACAATTTCAAAAGACAAATTATTATTCCATTCAACGTGACACAAATGGATGGATATCGAGTTCATCAGATTTCCAATATCATCGCATTATATTATTTTTCTAAGAGAACTTTAACAAGCCATTCATTATCATTTCATAAAAATGTTATATGTATATATATATATATATATATATACAAATTTTATATATATATATATGTATATGTATATACATACATACATACGTAAATATAAAAGCTGGGCCGTTTAGAAATCGTTGGGTTAAATTAATGTTCAAACGATTTTTCTTTAGTCAGTAGTAATGCTTAACTTTTGTCAGACGTTCTTCGCCGAAATGATGAAACACTCGTACACGTTCGTATAAACGTAAAATCTTTTGCGCATCGTTGAACAACATGAAAATGCGGAGAAGTTATTGCTTTGTAGAGGAGGAGGTGAGGAGCAAGGAGGAAAAAAGAAAAGAGGAAAAATGAGAAAGAAGTGGACGAGGAGGAGAAGAAGGAAGAGGAGGAGGAGGAGGAAGAGGAGGAGAAGGATAAGTGGGAGAAACGGTGATGGGAAAGAGGAAGGTAGAGGAGTGAGAGACGAAGACGGAAAGAAGAAAGAACAGCAGAAGGGGTTGTTGGCAATCAATGCTTCTCATAAGGAAAGCTCGCCCTCTCTTATGGGATCAACCCTCTTGGAGAGTACGCGGAGGGGTTGTACAGAGGGAGAAAGGAAACGACGAAGCTGGAATAGAGAAAGGAAGAAAGAGAGGGAGCGTGGGAGAGAGGGAGAGGAACAGACGAGGGGTTGTCCTCGGCTCGACCAACCAGAGACAAGACGCCATTGATCGGCACGTGGCTCCGGGTTGGTTCAACGAATTCCACGAGGTTGGTGGAGAGGGTAGTAGATTTCTGGCTCGGAGGTGCGCCATCGTGATAGTAGCTGGTAGGAAGTGGTGGTGGTGAAGAAGGTGGTGGTACTCGTTGCTGATGATGGTGGTGGTGGTAGTGATGGTAGTGATGGTAGTGGTGGAGAGTGGAAAGGTGGGAGGGTGGGTGGGAGGGAGGGGGAGACATAGACCCGTTCTGCACACTCCGTTACACTTACTGGTAAACCGTATTAATCAACGACATCATGGTTTATCCCCATTCTTCCCCACCACTAGCACCACCACCATCACCACCACTACCACCACCAATACTACTACCTACTATCAACATACGACGACTATCATTATAGTAGTGTGTTGCATGTCGAGAGATGCGCGCGGGCAGACGCGCGCGTTCGAGCTTAAGCTCGTTCTCGCGCTCGCGTTCGCGGCTCGTCTGCTTCCATCTCCACGAATCTCCCCTCGCCCATCATCGTCGTCGTCGTCGTCGTTGTCGTTGTCGTCGTCGTCGCCGCCGTCGTTATCGTCGTCGTAGCTAGTCTACAGCATGACGCGTAGTCCTACCTAACCTCGTACCACTTTCTGCAACACCGTGTATAACGTTTGGATGATGAGGGATGCGGAAATGTACGGAAGTGCGAGGAGTAGGTGGGGAGGAAGAGAAAGGGACGATGTTGAAAAATAAAAGATAAAGGCGTAGAGTCTAAGGTGGTGGAAAAGCTAGGCGCCAAGTTACTTCGGGCGAAGCGATCGACGCTTAACGATGTCTCTCGATACTCCTTACGTGGCTACCCCTAGGATTCAACGAGCCATTACCGCCCTTCTTCTTTCTTTTTCTTCTTCTTTTTCTTTTTCTTCTTTTTCTTTCTTGCTTAAACCACCAAGAGAAAAATCCGGATGTCGATTTGTACATCTCTAACCTTTTCTACTTTAAGATCCTTACGATCTCTCTTAAACGTACTACGACTTTGTGTGTGTCGTTCAAGAAAATCTTTATATCTCTTAGAAAGAAAGAAAAAAGAGATAGATAGATTGAGAGAAAGAGAAAGAGAGAGAGAGAAAGAGAGAGAGAGAGAGAGAGAGAGAGAGAGAGAAACCATTAGTTTATTCTTAAATACATATATTAAATAATAAGAAGTAATACGCGAGATAAATCTGATACTTCTTTCTCTTATCTTTTTTTTTCCATTTGTTTTTTATTTTTTATTATTTTTTTTGCTTTTCTTTCTTTTTACATTTTCTTTTTTTTCTGTAAAAAATAAAGAAAAAAAAAGTATATTAAAAGTAAAGATATTTCATAATAAGACAAACATTTGTTTCTCATTTAATCCCAGTCCTCTCCGTATGCAATTACACGATTGTGAATCAAGAGTGAATATGAAATAGAGGGAGCTTTCACGATATCGCGAGATTCAACAGCAAGGAAGCGTAAAAGGTGGAAACCTTCTTGATGCCGGTAGACAGTGATTAATACCGCAACGTCGTCTGGCGTCTTCCGCTTCTCTTTTCCGCCCACTGCTGCCGCATGCGTCGGGACGTTCCAAAAGAGAGATAGAGAGAAAGAGAGAGATAGAGATAGAGATAGAGAGAAAGGAAGAGACAGAGAGAGAGAGAGAGAGAGTTTTCAGCTTGGCTCTCGTTCACTCCCCCAAGCGCCCTTCGTGGTAAAAGGTTTTACGAAATTCATTGTCAGGCAATTTGCATGTCAAAGCCAAACGGGAACACGCCCCGTGACTTATAACCAACACAAAGAGAGAGTCCGTCTCTATCGCTTCTTCGTTGCACCTTAGCGTCGACCGCGAATCCCCCTATTTATCTCTCTCTCTCTCTCTCTCTCTCTCTCTCTCTCTCTCTCTCTCTATCGTCTTCGTTTCTGACATGATGGAATTATAGTAAAAATGAGGCCATTTTGCGGTCAAACCGTGAACAGTCCTCGAAAAAAGAACTATCGAGAAAGGTAAGTAGGTACATACGTTGTTGCAATGAGTTCAATAATCATTCTTAAGGTATGGAATGAATTGAAAACAAAAAGAAAAAGAAAATAAATAATAATAAAAAGTAGAAGAAGAAGAAGAAGAAGAAAGAAGAAGAAAAAAAAATATTTCCTCCAGTTTTCTTCCCTTTTAATATGTTCGTAAATCTGCGTTAGTTGTCGTTAATGTATATAAAAAAAAAAAAGGTTTTAGATTATCGAAGATAAAATCATTTATGAAAAAGGATTCGAAAGAGTATCGATAAAAATGATACCGTGTTAAGGATCGAAATATCAGAGAGAAAGAAAAAAATAAAGAGATAGAGAGAGAGAAAGAGAGAGAGAGAGAGAGAGAGAGAGAGAGAGAGAGAGAGAGAGAAATAGAGATAGAGATAGAGATAGAGTTAGAGATAGAGATAGAAAGATAGAAAGAGAGAGAGAGAGAGAGAGAGAGAGAGAGAGAGAGAGAGAAAGAGAAATCTCTTGGAAAGGATATCCGGTATAACGTCTTATAAAGGATAAAGCTTCACCGAGAAGACGAGAACGGAGAGAATTTATCGAGGTTGTCTGGTGAAACTAAGGGGATCAGAAACCGCAATGATTTTCAATTTTCAAATCCACTTCGTGGCCGTTCCTACTTGTCCTTCGTTTCGAGAAATATTGGTAGTCGTATATTACGCTCCTGATACCTAATATCTACATACATATGTACATATACATACATATAATACATATATACATATACATAGATATATGTGTATATATATATATATATATATATGTATGTATATACAGGGTGTACGTTAAGAAATTCCGAGTATTATCTAAACTCTATATTACATAAGATCTTTTTTTTAAAGTAGTTTAACTATTTGCTATTGAAAACATTTCGACGTTTATTTTAAAAGATGAATGCTCGTACATGCATACGTAGACATACGTAAATATATATAAATACAAACATACATACATTCATACATACATAGGTCATTTCGAGTTTCGAGAAAGCAGAAACGGAACGGAATGAAGCCTGGTCTCGTTGGTTCGAAGGTAACGAGGTTTTCCTCGGTTGGTTAATTCACCGCGGATTGAATCGCGCGAAAACACGCGCACTAACGTAGTTTTCGACTAGTCTCCCCCTCTTCAACTCCCTCCCTTTCTCTCTCTCTCTCTCTCTCTCTCTCTCTATATATATATATATATATATATATATATATATATATATATATCTTCCTCTTTCGCTTTATCAATCTGTCCGCCGGAAGTACCGACTCTACTCGCCACTGTTGGTTCCACTCTGCACTTTGATCGGCACGGATTAATGATGAAAAAAACGCAGCCCCTCTATTAACGCGATCACTCAACGTGGTGTATATCAAACGACGTTTTTACGCAAAACTCCTCTACGTCGTCCATGAAAAAGCATGGATAACGTTTTCCAAATGTTCGCCGTGCTCCGGGGATCTTCATTATCACTAGGATACATATCACGATCTCTTATTTTTACTTTTTTGTTTTTTTTTATTTTTTATTTTTCTTTCTTTCTTTCTTTCTTTCTTTCTTTCCTTCTTTCTTTTTTTTATTATTAATTTTTTATTTCTTTTATTGTCATGTTTTCTCTTTCTTTCTCTTTCTCTCCCTCTCTCTCTCTCTCTATCTCTCTCTGAACCTTCTATCTCCTGACGAAAGAAAATCATCCAATGTATTAGTAACGGTCTAGCGAAATAATATTTTTATTATGTCGAATTCTGAATATTACATTAGTAAGTTTAAACTTTTTCCACGTAAAAACGATAACAACGTGGATTTCGCGAAGTGGGAAAAGCTTGCCAGTAAGAGAAGAGGGTGGGAGAAAAAAAGAAAAACAAAAGAAAAAAGAGAGAGAGTGAGAGAGAAAGAGAGAGAAAAGAGTACAAAAGAGGAAGCGTTGAAAGCGAACGGATTAACACGAACTTACGTTTGTATACGTTAAATGTACTCGGAAATTTCTAATGGAATTTCATCCCTACAGATGGAACTCTTTCCATCAATAGTAGCTTTATAAATAACATTTTATATTGCGCGCATTACTAACATTTTATACGCATTCACTGCACTTTGATCTGCGGGCCATCCGATGGAAAAATGCAGCCTGTATAACTCTGTTATATCCTGCTATACGAACGTTTTTACGCAAAACGGTCGGAGAAAGCGCATGAAACGATGTAGATTACATATAACCAATAGCTACTACGAGAATTTTATACAAAAACTTCCGACATTTTCAATTACGTTATAATCAAACGTAGAAAGTCCATTGAAACAATTGGATGAGATTTTCGCGATTATTACAATGAAATTTGTTTTACGAGTGTTTCTTCTATTTTCCTTATTGTCTTTTTTGTCTCCTTTTATATAGCTCAACAAATAAATATTGAAATACTTTTAACGAGCGCATTATACTCATTATTATAGTATAAATAATAATTAACGAGTGTATAAGATAATTAAAATGCAAGTCATAATTACATTCTTCTCGATCAATTATCGCTCATACTGTTATCTATAGATACGTTAAGCTATGTGTTTTTATTTAATGATTTTTCTTTTTTTTTTCCTTTTTAACCACTAGAACACGAGAAATATTTTTATCGGTTTGTCGATCGAGTTGCTTGTAATGAACCGATGGACGGACAGACGGTAAAACCGAAAAAAAGATATCGATGAAAATAAAGTAATAAACTACCCCAAAGCGACGGTCCAGAGACATCACTGGGAAGCAGCAGGGCTGGTGGCCTTTTAGAGTTTGCCACCACTTCCGCAAAATTTATTAAGTGATTTATTTGATGTTTGCCCTCGCAGCTGTACATACCGGGTGGTATACGCAATAACATTTTAATCAAAGTATTTCCCTTTTTCACTTAAGCAATATGCCCAATGAAAATCTTTTCAACGGGAAATTTTTTGACTCTTAACTTCGTTATCTATCGTGGAGAAAAAAATAATGGACAACTTCTATTATACTTTTTTCTCCTTCAAAATTCATTGCTCTTGACACAATTGAGAACACTATATACCATATTTCAATGTATTCCTATTATTAATATTATTTTCATATCGTTTATCTATTGCGTTTCGTTGAAATTTTCGAGAAATAACATAACGCTGGGAGGATTCAAGAGTGAAAAAAAAAAAATAAAAAAGGAAAAGAGAAAAATCAAGAAGAACGAAAGAAAAAGAAAAAAAAGAAAAAAACAACAAGAAAAAGAAGAAAGCTCGAAAGAACGAAAGCTCATAGATCTAAATAACAATAATCCTTTTTCCCCTCACCCCTACACTACTCCCCATTTACGAAACGATATCCACGAAAATTGAGCCGACAAAAAGGGGTACGAGTTATCAACGGTTTATGCTCGACTCACCCGGTAGGTGGGTATTATGGTGGGTGAGTTATCGAGCGAGCTTGAACACCATCCCCTACCCCCCTCCCGTTTCTCTGGCACATCCCTTTGGTCTCCCTTTCTCTCGCGTATATACCCTGTGTGCTCGGCTGCATCATCGGCAGGCGCAGCCGAACGTCCGGCAATTATTCAGCAAATGTTATAATTGGCGCATTCCATTACGCGTAATGGATCGCACTTAGCGGCTACCGGTGTGATTGGACAGAGAGAGAGAGAGAGAGAGAGAGAGAGAGAGAGAGAGAGAGAGAGAGAAGGAGGGAGAGAGTGAAGTAGATCGACAGAGGCACGGAAACAGAGATGGAAGGATAAATAGATGGGTAGATGGACGATGGAGAGAGATAAAGAGAGGGAGGGAGAGAGAGAGAGAGAGAGAGAGAAGGGGAAGGAAAAGGAAGGAGTGAAGAGGAGGATTAGGAGGGAGAAGAGAAGGCGGTGAGGGTACAATCTCGATAATACGGCTATACCGAAGGATCTGTCATCCGTATAGTACTGAATGTTACGTGTGCATTGATTGTTACCATTGCAGATTGTTATCAAAGTTAATGATGTAAATTCATATAACCAAGATAAACTTAATCTTATATTTATAAAACTTTTACATCGACATATCATGTTTAACGGTAATGATATAAATAATGATGGTATAATCAGATATTATATTACAAAGAGATAATAAAAACTATCTGTCGATTGAATTAACGTTTGAAATTATTATGAATTATTTTTATAAATAAATAAGTATATATATATATATATATATAACAATGATATATTTAACGTTTGTTGATCGTACAAATGCAGCCATGGTTATAATTATCAAAGTATACCTACATTCGAAGAGAATGGTGAAGGGAATAGATCATAGAGGCAAAAGATCGTTTATCAGGAACTCATGCAAGAGACATAGAGATAGATAGATAGATAGATAGATAGATAGATAGGTAGAGAGAGAGAGAGAGAGAGAGAGAGAGAGAGAGATGTCCGAAATACGGATGGCCGCATGCGGACAATTATTAGGATGGCGAGTGGTTGGCCACTGATGCAAATGAACTACTCTATACTAACGGGGAATACATACGGTGGAAGAGAAGGGTAGAGAGAAATCTATCGGTGTTTCGAGGAAAGGAGACTCAGGTGCGTTCGGTGGCCAGTATTGAATTTATAATTCCATTATACGAAAGGACGAGGGAGGGAAAAGGTCTCCTTGCGGCGATAATATTTGCGCGTTCTCGTGCGGTTTCCGCATCGCGTCGTCCCGTATTGCCACGTGTCGGTATCGGTTTATACCTGTGGAAACCGATAAAGGGAATGAGTAAATAAACAGGTAGTTTAAAAAAATCAAAAAAATTTAAGATAATAAAAGATAATTAAATAATTAATAATCATTTCTCGCAAGTCATAGTCAAAACGAAAAAACGAGTCCCTTCAACTATAATCATAAATGAAATTCGTCAAATTGCATACGTCGATGATGAATTTTAAAGATTATTTAAAACACTCGATACATCCTCCATCCTTCAAGTATCGTAATACATAGATATGTAAATAGATCTTAATTTTTTTTGTTTTAATGATACAAATATACGATACAAAAAATAATCAGGTACACGTTAAAATAAAAATAATTATTATGGGTATGCTAACCTTGATTATTTATATTCGAAAATTAATTTTCTTTGTTATCAAAGATACATTTATCGGACTGAAAATAATGTCCACTTTTTAATGACGCATATTCCAGAGATAATTACGCGAAATTCGAAGAATTCGAAGAGAGACGTGACTGAGAGAACGTGAAATATAAATATGTAACGACATTTCGAAATAAAATCTTCATTGTCTTGTATTTTTCCGTTTATTTTTCTTTCCTTTTTTTTTTGCTTTTTTTTGTCTTCTTTGCTTATTCAACGGTAACGCATCAGTGTACTAATTATTCGAAATGGAGTGTAATTGATTTTCAGCATCGAAAAGCAAGGTAAAATCACATGCGTAGAGTAAAAGCGTGAAAAATTCGTAAGCCGTGATAAAACCGATCATCGAATTATCCGATCGTCATTGGCTGGATCGATTCGAGCGGAAAATATATGATACGTTCCTTTTTTTTTATTTTTTTCTTCTTTTTTATTTATTTATTTATTCATTTATTTATTTATATTTTTTTTTAATTTTACTCTGTGAACTCAGGTTCGTCTCACGTACGAAGATACCAATGAATGCTGCCACTGTGCTGGCTGATGAGGCGGAAGGCACCTAAAAAGATAAAGCGGTGAGACTCCGTAAAGTGAAGAAAAAAGAAAGAAGGCGAGAGTCCAGAGAAAACGAGAGGAAAAGAGCTAGAAAAAAAGCGGGATAGAGGGAGATAGAGATAGAGATAGATAGGTAGAAAGAGAGGGAGAGAGAAAAAGTGCGAGAGAGAGAGAGAGAGAGAGAGAGAAAGACAGAGAGAGGATAGAGAGGGAAGCTGGGTGAAAAAGCCTGAGAGCAAAGCGAAGAGGAGCGAGAGGGAAGAGAAATCAACTTTTATTTGCCCGGAACGTCGTTAGGGGTAAGTGGAGGACCGAAGGGTGGCCGGACGTAATGGCGCCCTCAACTCAGCCTTAGTTCTTGCCTTCCGGTACCTATAGTGCCTTCTATCGTGCCTTTTCATCCTTCTTCCTTACCTTCCCTTTTTCTTTATCTCTTTCTCTCGCTCTCTCTTTCTCTCGCTCTCTCTTTCTCTCTCTCTCTCTCTTACAACGTCTTCCAACTTTTCGATTTTCTTCACGTGTACCCTGTCTCTTTGTGTTGCTCATCATGTATTCGTGCCACGCATATATCTTTCGAATTAAAAAATCATCATATTCTTTTTTAAAAGTGAACACCGTGGTTAAACGACGTTTGACGCTATATCAGTGATTTTTCTTCCATTATTATTTTACTTTTCTTCTTAGCATTTAAACGAACTTGAAAGCTAAAGATATTTATTGCCATCTAAGTTTCTTTTCTTTTTTTCTTTTTTCCTTTTTATTTTTTTTTCTCTTCAAGAAGAAAAGTTAAATAAATAAATAAATAAATAAATAAATAAATATATATATATATATATATATGTTCTTAATCGTGTGATTAATAATTCACGATATTTTTAAAGTAACCTATTTGTTAGAAGGAATGACCAAGCATAAGGTTGTCCGAAGAAACTACGCTAAGATAAATCGCAATGATGGATAGATATCGCTTAGTATATCTCGTAATTCATCGGGGCGATGCGATTTATTTAAAAGAGACGCGTTTTTCCATGAGAGAGTGCAGCCCTTCCTAGGAAACATTACCATCACAATGGTGGACAAGGAGAGAGAGAGAGAGAGAGAGAGAGAGAGAGAGAGAGAGAGAGAGAGAGAGAGAGAGAGAGAGAGAGAGAGAGAGAGAGAGAGAGAGAGAGAGAGAGAGATTGGGAAAGAGAAGAGAAGGAGGCGGGGACGTTTGGATTGCGACGTCCGGCGTCTCGACGCTCCGAAATGCCGCCATATACTTCCAACTGTGACGCCCCACCGATTACATGCTTTGAAATGCGTTCTCGATCCTCGACCATACTAAGAAACAGGATACATTTTGTGTTCTCTTGTATATGTATCATGAACTTTCCACATGTCACTTCGTAGATATTAAACGCATCGAAATGACCTTTATGAAGGAAACAAAAAAAGAAAAAAGAATAAAGGAAAGGAGCTATAACGTAGGATAGATAAATATGTAATTTTATACTTTCCCAATGCAGATAATTCAGATAAACATCTTGTCCACGCGTATGGGACACGCGTATGGGACAGATCATGTTTTTTCTTCCTTTTTTTTTTCTTATTGAAATTCTCTCGTGAGAACAAGAATCGTTCTGATCATTCTGATTCATCTCACATATACTTGATATTTCGTCATTGTTTCATTTTTCTATTTTCTCTTTAATTAAATTCATCCTTTCTAATGAATAAAATTTATATTCTATTGCATAGAAAATGTAACTACTATATTAATGAAAGATTGGAAAGGGATGATCGTATGAATTCACGATAGTTCGGTGATTTCACATTCGTAGTAAGAAGACACTGACATACCAAGAAGGACAAGGAAAGAGAACCGAAAGAGAGAGAGAGAGGGAGAGAGAGAGAGAGAGAGAAAAGATAGACCCCGAGGAGGATGAAATAACGGAGAACGAAGAAGAATCGGTGGGTAATGTAACCT
Organism: Vespa crabro; assembly: GCF_910589235.1. Taxonomy (NCBI): domain Eukaryota; kingdom Metazoa; phylum Arthropoda; class Insecta; order Hymenoptera; family Vespidae; genus Vespa; species Vespa crabro. The sequence continues at coordinate 1,608,388 of NC_060964.1, forward strand.
CGTCAGAAGATATAGTGTCGTGAGTTGGGATGAGGGCGAGCAACCCTCCCGCACTGATAGGCAATAATACGTAAGGGGCCGGTTCCGACGAGCTGGTTATGTAGGTGTAATCGCGTGTACCGTTTACGAGTAGACAACACACACGAAAATATATAGCGTGTGCTCATGTGGGTTTAGGGAGAAAGAGAAAAAGAGAGAGTTAGAGAGAAATAGAGAGAAATAGAGAGAGAGAGAGAGAGAGAGAGAGAGAGAGAGAGAGAGAGGGAAAGAGAAAGAGATAGGGAGAGAAAGCACCAGGCCCGGAGGTCGAGCTATCATAATATAGATTAGCTCATATGGCTCCCCCCTTGTGTTAGCTCGGATCTGGCTCATAGCCTCGAGTGCTCCGGGATTCACTATTCATACACGCGACAATTAGATAGGCATTACTCCGTATATATAGCTCTTTACAACCACTACTACTACCACTAGCACCACCACTACCATCATCACCAACACTACCATTACCACAACTATACTATTACTACCACCAACATTGTAAACGAACACGTAGTCAAGTAGAGTGGATTGCGCGCGCACCCTACGTACGCCGCACGTAGAAATGCTACGAAACGGAGTTGGTTGAAGGCAGGTACTAGTAGGGGCGGCTTCAGTCAACCCCTAAGCCAGTGTAAACACGTTTT
>NC_060964.1:1614070-1686570 GCF_910589235.1 Vespa crabro
TTCCAACTCATATCATCTGTAGATCATATAAATTAGTGCTCTCTCTCTCTCTCTCTCTCTCTCTCTCTCTCTCTCTCTCTCTCTCTCTCTCTCTCTAACATTACGATATTTTTTTTGTATTTCTATAGAAAAAACATAAAAAGTAAATGAATATATAATATCTATATAATTTTATATTTAGAGTAGTACATCAAGTTTAATGAAATTAATGTTGGACATAAGTGTTTCGCTATATGATGCAAATCGAGCAGAAAGGATGTAAGTGAGGTATACATTAAGGTAAGTATATGTTACCAGCATGTTTACTAATTGGATCACTAAAGTAGTACAAGTAAATTACTCTTCTGAAGTCTCACATTTGAATAGTATATATCAACTACTCAAAAATGAATAAAATAATAGCAATACAATTTTATATGTAAGGTTTTAACGAATCTATCGACAATTTTTGGATAAATTATATTCATTGGACTTCCTTAATTGATTCTATGCATACTAATGTAAATACTTTGTTATCCGGTTTATAATCATTATTAACGAATATTTAAATATCATAATTAAATTGTTCGAATAAAATTATAATCCTTCCTTTAGAAAACATTTAGAAAAATATCAGATATTGTGATTACGACATAATTATCTAATTAAATCCTTTTACTCTTTTTCCATTAAACGTAATATTACATTATTCTTCGTAAACTCTGATTTAATTTCAATTTTTTTTATGACATTTTTATGTATACATGCGTATGCATATGTATACCATAAAAGCAATTATTTTGAGAGTAAAAACCGATTAGTAAAAAAGGGATCTATTGTTATCGACTGAAGTTTACAGATTAAGAACATACGAGGATCTACTTTAACCGACTGAATTTCATTTGGGAAAATACTGCTTTACTATTACGATCAAACCAACTCTTATCGACTAAGATTTTGTCAAGCAAGACATGATACTACTACTCACCGATCGGTATAATAAGGATCTACTAAACCGACTGAGCTTTTACTAAAATAGCTCTACTCTTTTATTAAATTTGGTATTAAATTTTGTAATGACGAAAATTATTTTTATATTTATAATATGGATCGGAAAATAAAACGAAAATATAAATATCACACTAATCGAATATTAAAATATTAATTTGTTATGTAATTTCTTTGCACATTCAGATAATTATATTTATTGTATGTAAATACATGTAATAGATGTTTTTTTTTCATCTTTGCATAAAATTTGTATATTTGAAAGAATTTATTCAATTGAATTCGCCTCTTCTGCAGATATAATTATCCTCACAATATTCATTTTAAAATAAAAAGAAAATATATATTTTCACCATAGGTACTCATGAGTACCATAAGAGACATAAAAAGGATAGCATGTAAATCAAACTTACTTTCGACAGAATCATACCTCATAGATAATTATTTTTCTTATAAGAAATAAATTCGTTCATTCAATAAGAGATATTGAATCTAAGGAAAGATTTATCGCATATTACATTAAATTTAAGTACTTATTTTATATCTAGTCTAATATTTTAGGATTTATAGCTGAATATATAATATATTTACATTTCAAATGGAATTTCATTTCGTCATTAAAATCAAATAATAGAAAATATTCATTTTCGATAAATTATTTACAAAATTATTATTATTATTATCATTTAATTAGTCAGTTCGATTTATGTAAGCATCCATATCTTATATCTTTATATCATATATAAATTAAGATTTAATTTACTTAAAAATTTAAATTAAGATTTGTTGAAAAAAAAAAGAAAAAGAAAGTTGTAATTTAAATGATTAAAGATTCAGAATATATTTACACAAATATTATCAAGCGTCGCGAATATTTTAAAACATTTTCGAGCTGATAATATTAATATCATATATAAAGCTAAATGGAAATATTTATACTTAAAATACATCATTATACGTTTTGTAATTATGAAATTGCGAGTTAACATGCACAATTTTTTTACACACAATTATCTCTCTTTTTTCTCGAGAGTTACTCATTCAAAATTCCAAAAATCACGCGATACAATATAATGAAACTAATGAGATTAATCCATAAAAATTTCTGCTACTGAAAAATAATTAAACGAGGAAATATTATAAATGATATCCAATTACAATTTTCCATTTTGTTATTATATGTTGTTATACAAATAATCCTTAATATTCAAAATGCATTATCACACATTAAAACAATTAAAAAGACGATTTGATTCATGCAATTTTAAACGCACAAGCGCTATGCGCTTATATTACAATACTTATAAATACTTATAAAAGTAAATTAATTTATTTGTAAAATTTCTTCTGTAATATGATCGTGTTAAAACTCTAACTATATAGATATATTTTAATAAAATATTTTTGTTTTGCCAAACTTCTTCTTAGATTTGATTATCAATACAATTATATTCGTTAATAAAGTGCTCTTTATATATATATATATATATATATATATATATATATATATATATATTCTACGTATATGTATATTATACGTAGAAATACTTGACTTTTAATTGAATTTATAATAAACATAAATAATGATTAGAGGAAAAAAGATCTAATACATCTCATAATATTTAATGTGTCAAGTACCAATCGGGAGATAACAAATGGTAAAAACGTCAAAAAATATTGACATAAATATTTTATCGTAATTTTTAATAATGAGCTATAATATCTTCTAACGTCATTGGAGAAATAGACAAGAAAAAGGTTATCGTAAAATAAACAATTGGAAACAAGCAGATTGTCTCGTATTTGAAACTCTATATCTTCTGGGAAAAGTCCATCGGGTATGTTCTGATTCTAGTCCATGAAATAAGTCCATCGTGGTGACACGATTAAAAGTTCGATTAAAAACGTAATAAAAAAAATTCGATTTCGACAATTGAGCTACATTTTTAATTCGACTACCGGTTTTGCTAGTTATTCGCAGCCAAGAAAACTTTCAAGCTTCGTATAACAAAAAATAAAAAAAAAATTAGATAAAAACACCGTTTATTTTTTGTATTTTTTCTTTTTCCCCTTTTTATTTTTTTATTTTTTCTTCTTCATAACATTACTAACATTGAGATAGGCTTCTGTTTTATATCTTTTTGTTAAGTACGAAGTTGTTTTACAAAAAGGTAATGTTTTTCCTTTTTTTCTTTTTTCTTTTCTCTCAGTTCAAAAGATTAATCTATTAATCTTTTATCGTTAATAAGTACATAGTATCTGTCTAAGAAAAATAAATTTTACCATTCAATTATCATTAATTAGTTCCAATTGGTGATTTCATTGCTAGTTACAATCAATAATATAAGTAATTATCAAATCATATTAAAATAAGTATTAATTTTTAGAGAATTATTTAATCCCAGCCGGTTCAATCTGTAATGTAAACATTTATAACTTACACAGAAATCCAAATATTTGGACAAATCCTGATATTTTCGATGCGGATAGATTTTTACCGGAAAATACAAAAGGACGTAATCCTTATTCCTTTATTCCATTCAGTGCAGGACCAAGAAACTGCATTGGTAAAGCTTGCATATAGTAATCGAAATTAGATCAAAATAAATATATTATTCTTCTTTTTGTAGGGCAGAATTCGCAATGCTTGAACTCAAACCCATGGTAGCTTACATATTGCACAACTTCTATTTGGAACCTATAAATGAACTGGACGACGTTAAAATGATTGGAGATCTTGTATTGTGCTCATAAAAATCACTTCGTGTCGAATTTATACCTATAAAATAATTGTACATCTTCTTTATCGGAATTGCATGCATCATTTTGATGGTGTGATCTATAAGGTGAAATTATCATATGTATAATGTTGGGATACGAAACATAATCACATTTTTTTTCCGCTTATTTTTAATCTGTGTATGTATTTTCTCTTTTCTTTCTCTTCTCTCATTCCTTATTTTGTTCAATTCATTCATAACTGACACAGTTATGTAACATTCTTCAACGTATTAATTAATCCGATAAGTATTGTTTGCTAGATTCCATTTTGCCTTCATCATGTCTCGAAGAAAATAAAAAAAAATTTATCATCTCGGGAACCTGTCTCCTTCATTATCTCTTTTTTTTCTTTTGCCTACGGTGAGTCAATCCAATTCTCTTATCATCGCAAAAATTTAATTTAGTTTTAATCAATTGATGATTACCATAACAAGGCAATTATAGCAATAAAATATTTAATATTGAATATTTATTATAAATGAATATTTTGTCCTTAACAAAATATAAAACTTATATCAGAAGTATATTGTAAATAAAATATCATGAGATAGTGTACGTCGTTTCGATAAAAAGTTAAAATGTGTGAACTGTATATATAAACAAAGCTATTATAATATAATGTTACCATAATCACATCTTTTCTTTTATTTCTTTTATTCTATGTATATGTCCTTAATCTTTTCTCAACCTCATTCTTTCATTCCTTTTATCGTTGGTTTAACGTTGTTGAGATATTTCAATCAATTATTTTTGATTGATTTACTTTTTTTGCCTTCGTTAAAACAGAAAAACACTCAACGACTTAGATAACTTACCCTTTGTTTTTTCTCTTTACATCTTTCATTCTGTAACAAATGCTGCAAATCCGATTACAGCTGCGTCTATAATGTGAAGATAATCGAACTCTAACGATTATAGAACACTCGATGATATTTTTCGATTTGATGCGTGGATAAAGAAAAATGTAGAAATAAAATTTAAGTGTAAGAATGTACGTGTAATTCCTATTATTTGGAATTCAATATCGAGAAGAATAACTTGTCTGATCGTGATTAAACGAACCTGTAGATATTTTTGTTGTTTCATATATTTGTGTTAAATCAAATATTTTTGTATTGTTTGACGCTTCCTAGAATTTGTATAATTCTGTCTTTAAGAAGAAATATAAATCTAGAAATGGGACGGCATATTACTGTCCATTCCTCTATAAATAATACATGTTCTGTTTTATTGTATATAAAAATTAAAAGAAAGTTATACTGTTGAGAAAATACATTAATTTTAAAAAACAGCAAACTATAGGAAAAAAAGGAAAGAACGTATAAGTATAAGACAGTATAAAAATGACTTTTGTAATGACAGTTTTATATTTTATTTTATAATCTGATACAGATACAATTTACTTTATCAGGCGTTACGATAATTTAATCGTTTATGCTTCTCTATAATATATAATCCTAATTAAGCTTTTATTGTTATTTTTCTGTTTGAAAATTCAATGAGATAAGATAAAGTGTTACGCTGTTTTTCCTATCAAATATGAAAATACAACCAATTATAACCCAAAGATAAAATTAATTTAACCGATTTGGTTTCTTGTAGCAAAAAATTCAAATAATGAAGAGAAGTACATAAGGCATAGAAAATATTTAGTAATGTAATAAAAAAAGATAAATAATATAGTAAGCCTCTCTCTCTCTCCCAATCATTCTCTTTTTCTCTCTCTCTCTTCCTCTTTCATGCTCACTCTCCTTCCCAATCGCTTTCTCTCTCTCTCTCTCTCTCTCTCTCTCTCTCTCTTTTTCTCTCACTCTCTCTCTCTCTCTCTCTCTCTCTCCCTCTATCTCTCCCTATGTCTCTTCCTGTTATGATTTCTTTGTTCAATTAAATTATTAAAATATCAACTCTTGAAGTATGACCAACATGAAAGCACATATTATATTCTTACCAGAAAAAATTCAACTTCGATATAAATTCTAGTTCAAAAGTTATTTTCGAACATTGTTCTTAACCGAGACTGAAGAAATGTTAAGAAAGTAATCGACGTTACACTAGATATTATTATTTTGTTCTTCTATAATTAATTATTATATTTAGATAAAATTATATTACACAGTGTTATAAGGAACAAGGATCCGTAAAGTATAAGTAACATACTCTCTTAGAATTTCTCATACATCGTTCAGACGGTCAAGCTATCGAGCCTCTTATAAATTCAGTGTCTTAAAAATCCTGTTACGGGAGCTATAAGAACTTACGAACAATGTAAGTACTGTTTAATTATTTTTCCCATTTTATAGGAAATAATAATAAATAAACATTATCGCAAGTAATTCTTAATATTGCTCTTGTGTTGGAAAATCATTCATACAGCTGAAACGGATACGTAAAAGATTCTAATCATTGATCAGTACTCAAGTCAAATTAAATTTTAATTAAATAATTGGTTAATTTAAAGTTTTTTATTCACAAAATTGTACGATTAGATTAACTACTAACTACACAAATATATTTTACATTTTATATGCCAACGTTTTTCGTTTGCGTTGTACGATGATTTTTAATTTTGCATACATTAAAAAATTGAATATTTAAGGCGATTGAAAAATTAAAAATTCATGGGATATTTATTTTCTTGCTACAAGTGTTCGTGAAAATGAGAAATACACTAACAAAATTCATTTAGAATCGCGAATATGGAAATAAAAATTATACATCGATCATTATATATGAAATTAAATTTAATTTTGTCATGTAAGAGATTCATATTTTAATCAGATGAGGCACCTCAACCTTATTACCACTTATGCGTAAGTCCATCACCGCTTTCATGCATTACATTTTTGTACTTGTTAATTAAACCTGAAGCAGATCCAAAAATTCTATATACGTTTACAACTTTAATCGGTAAATATAAACAACGGATTCTATGAACCACACGAAGCGAATATTACAGTATTTGCCTGTCATCTAACTTCTTTGCATTTTCAATTATTACTATAATAATATCATTATACGCATAATATACTTGAAAAAGTCTATTTAAGAAATTTTATTATCTTCCACAGAATTGATAAGATGTTCCTCCTTGTCATATCAGGGTTCTTTACACTCCTATTTGTGTTGCATTACTTTATACGATATGGTAGAATAGGAAATATTTCTAGTCGAATTGTTGGACCTAAAGCATACCCCATAATAGGAAATTTATATCATCTTCAAGTTGACAACGGTAAATTTCACCGGAAATAATTTTATTGAAAAAATTTTTTCCGTTAACTTTCAATTCATCAATGCAGTTTTATTCAATATAAACATTTAATCAATATTTCAGAGCAATTACTAGAAAAACTTTGGAAAATTAATAAGGAATTTTCTCCAATTAACAGACTGTGGTCATTATTCTTTTCATTAATAACTATAATTCATCCGGAAGATGTCGAGGTAAATAATTTTAAGCCAATAACAGAGTTAATATTAATTTTCCTCTTTCTTTTACAATTTAAACGATATCTGTCAATCATCTTATGAAAGTCAGAATATATATATCTCGATCATAGATACTTTTGAAGAGTAAGCAACATCTAGAAAAAACTATACCTTACAAATTCTTACAACCATGGCTTTCCACTGGATTAATAACTGGAGCAGGTATCAGTATGAACAAACATAAACTTAATATATTGGATAATACTTAACGACAAATGTTCCACTAAATAGGAGAAAAGTGGCAACACCGACGAAAAATTGTAACGCCAACCTTTCACTTTAATATCCTTAAACATTTTGTTGTCACTTTTGTCGAGGAGGCACAGTATCTCGTAAGATTACTGAAAGAAGAAGGAAACGGAGGATCTATTATCAAAGATTTACAGGAATTTTTACCTGCTCATACATTAAACGCAATATGCGGTTAGTTAAATTAAATTTCATTACTCACTGATCTTTTTAATAAAAAAATTATTTACAAAAAATAATTTCTAGAAACGGCTATGGGAATCTCTTTAAGAGGAACAGGCGAATTTGAAGCTAAATATCGCCATGCCGTTCATGATTTCGGCAAAATAGCGGTCTATAGGTAAGTATTAATTCTCTTATTAGAAATAAATTCACTTACCAATAAAATAGATTTGAATCTACAAAAATATGTATTATTCATCAGAATATCAAGACCTTGGTATCATTCCGATACAATATTTGCATTAACGCAACGTGGTAGGCAACAAAAAGAATTGTTAAAAACGCTTCACGGTTTTTCGAAAAAGGTAAGTATTTCATTTAAATCAGCTAATACAATTAATCCGAATATTGCAAAATTATATCGATTTATTAAAATATTACCCTTATTTTAGATAATAGCAGAAAGGATACTATTTCACGAACAAACTAAGTGGAAATATTTACAAAATGTTGAGGAAATAGATGAAAATCAGATTTTTTACGAAGAAAATAATAAAAGTAAACGAACAGTTTAATAATAATGAATCATATTCTCGGTATTAATATTAATCGAATAATTTGATGACAGATTCGATATACAAAGGAAGACTGGCTTTGCTAGACCTACTCATTGCCGCTTCTCTAAAAGATAATCAACTCGATGAAGAAGGAATAGGAGAAGAAGTCGACACTTTTATGTTTGCGGTAGGTTGTAATATTAATTCCTTACGATTATTAACAAAAAACAAAAATAATTTAGAACAAATATCTTCATAGGGCCACGATACTACGGCAATGGCGTTATGTTTCGCTTTGCTTCTTTTTGCAAAACACAAAGATGTTCAGGTGATATTTTCTTTCCAAGTACTCAACAAACTTCGATCGAAAGAGTCGTGTTATACATCTATAGTAAATAATAAATTATCTATTGATTTATAGGAACGTATAAGAAATGAAGTTAACACGATTATGCAACAAAATGATTGTAAACTAACTATTCAAATGCTTCAAGAATTTTCGTATTTTGAAAGATGTCTAAAAGAATCACTACGTTTATATCCAAGCGTTCATTTTATAGCTCGTTATTTATCTCAAGATCTGCAGTTGAGTATGTGATAAATTGATTTTTCACATAATAAAACGGTTTATCATTATCATCATATTAATATAAGCAAACATCAAATCATATTAAAATTAGTAATCATATTAATTTTTAGAGAAATATTTAATCCCAGCCGGATCAATATGTAATGTAAACATCCATAGCTTGCACAGAAATCCAAATATTTGGACAAATCCTGATGTTTTCGATGCGGATAGATTTTTACCAGAAAATACAAAAGGACGTAATCCTTATTCCTTTATTCCATTCAGTGCAGGACCAAGAAACTGCATCGGTAAAGTTTGCATGTAGTAATCGAAATTAGATCAAAATAAATGTATTATTTTTCTTTTTGTAGGTCAGAAATTCGCAATGCTTGAACTCAAACTCATGGTAGCTTACATATTGCACAACTTCTATTTGGAACCTGTAGATGAACTAGACGACGTTAAAATAATAGCAGATATAACATTGCACTCATCGCAACCACTTCGTGTCAAATTTATACCTATAAAATAATCGTACGTCATCTTTACCGAGATTGCATGTATCATTTCGATGGTGTGATCTATAAAGCGAAATTATCATATGTATAATGTTGGGATACGAAACATAATCACATTTTTTTCCGCTTATTTTTAATCTCTGTATTTATTTTCTCTTTTTTTCTGTTTTCTCATTCCTTATTTTGTTCAATTCATTCATAGTTGACACAGTGATGTAATATTCTTCAAAGTATCAATTAATCCAAATAGTATTGTTTGCTAGATTTCATTTTTTTTTCGTCATGCCTCAATGAAAATAAAAAGAATTCATCGTCTCGGAAACCTGTCTCCTTCATTTTCTTTTTATTTCCTTTTTTATCGGTGAGTCAATTCAATTCTCTTATCACTGCATCAATCATTTAATTAGGTTTTAATGAATTTATGATTAACATAACAAGATAATCATAGCGATTATATATGTAATATAGAATATTTTTTATAAATGAGTATTTTGTTCTTAACAAAATATGAAATCCATATCGTAAATATATAGTAAATGAAACATAATGAGATAGTGTGCGCCGTTTCGATAAAAAGTTAAAATGTATGTACTATATGTACAAAGGAAGCTATAATAATATATTATTAGCAAAATCACATCTTTTCTTTTTCTTTTTTTTAATCTGTGTATATATTCTTATTAATTTCTAAACCTCCTTGCTTTCAACCCACTTATCTTACGAAATACATCAGTTTAACATTGTCAAGGTAATCCAATCATTCATTTTTTCTCGATTTACTTTTTCACCTTCGTGATATCTCGAAGAAAAACAGAGAAAAAAACTCGGTGTCATTGAAAACTTGCCGCTAGTTTCTTTCCTTTATACTTTCTGTTATAAATGCCGCAGAACCTTTTATCGCTGCATCCATAAAGTAAGGGATGTAAAATAATCTAATTGTAACGACTATAGAATGTTCGATGACATTTCTTGATCGATGCGTAGATAAAAAAAGATAAAGAAATAAAATTTAAGTGTAAGAACGTACGTGTAATTCCTATTATTTGGAATTCAATATCGAGAAGAATAACTTGTCTGATCGTGATTAAACGAACCTGTAGATATTTTTGTTGTTTCATATATTTGTGTTAAATCAAATATTTTTGTATTGTTTGACGCTTCCTAGAATTTGTATAATTCTGTCTTTAAGAAGAAATATAAATCTAGAAATGGGACGGCATATTACTGTCCATTCCTCTATAAATAATACATGTTCTGTTTTATTGTATATAAAAATTAAAAGAAAGTTATACTGTTGAGAAAATACATTAATTTTAAAAAACAGCAAACTATAGGAAAAAAAGGAAAGAACGTATAAGTATAAGACAGTATAAAAATGACTTTTGTAATGACAGTTTTATATTTTATTTTATAATCTGATACAGATACAATTTACTTTATCAGGCGTTACGATAATTTAATCGTTTATGCTTCTCTATAATATATAATCCTAATTAAGCTTTTATTGTTATTTTTCTGTTTGAAAATTCAATGAGATAAGATAAAGTGTTACGCTGTTTTTCCTATCAAATATGAAAATACAACCAATTATAACCCAAAGATAAAATTAATTTAACCGATTTGGTTTCTTGTAGCAAAAAATTCAAATAATGAAGAGAAGTACATAAGGCATAGAAAATATTTAGTAATGTAATAAAAAAAGATAAATAATATAGTAAGCCTCTCTCTCTCTCCCAATCATTCTCTTTTTCTCTCTCTCTCTTCCTCTTTCATGCTCACTCTCCTTCCCAATCGCTTTCTCTCTCTCTCTCTCTCTCTCTCTCTCTCTCTCTTTTTCTCTCACTCTCTCTCTCTCTCTCTCTCTCTCTCTCCCTCTATCTCTCCCTATGTCTCTTCCTGTTATGATTTCTTTGTTCAATTAAATTATTAAAATATCAACTCTTGAAGTATGACCAACATGAAAGCACATATTATATTCTTACCAGAAAAAATTCAACTTCGATATAAATTCTAGTTCAAAAGTTATTTTCGAACATTGTTCTTAACCGAGACTGAAGAAATGTTAAGAAAGTAATCGACGTTACACTAGATATTATTATTTTGTTCTTCTATAATTAATTATTATATTTAGATAAAATTATATTACACAGTGTTATAAGGAACAAGGATCCGTAAAGTATAAGTAACATACTCTCTTAGAATTTCTCATACATCGTTCAGACGGTCAAGCTATCGAGCCTCTTATAAATTCAGTGTCTTAAAAATCCTGTTACGGGAGCTATAAGAACTTACGAACAATGTAAGTACTGTTTAATTATTTTTCCCATTTTATAGGAAATAATAATAAATAAACATTATCGCAAGTAATTCTTAATATTGCTCTTGTGTTGGAAAATCATTCATACAGCTGAAACGGATACGTAAAAGATTCTAATCATTGATCAGTACTCAAGTCAAATTAAATTTTAATTAAATAATTGGTTAATTTAAAGTTTTTTATTCACAAAATTGTACGATTAGATTAACTACTAACTACACAAATATATTTTACATTTTATATGCCAACGTTTTTCGTTTGCGTTGTACGATGATTTTTAATTTTGCATACATTAAAAAATTGAATATTTAAGGCGATTGAAAAATTAAAAATTCATGGGATATTTATTTTCTTGCTACAAGTGTTCGTGAAAATGAGAAATACACTAACAAAATTCATTTAGAATCGCGAATATGGAAATAAAAATTATACATCGATCATTATATATGAAATTAAATTTAATTTTGTCATGTAAGAGATTCATATTTTAATCAGATGAGGCACCTCAACCTTATTACCACTTATGCGTAAGTCCATCACCGCTTTCATGCATTACATTTTTGTACTTGTTAATTAAACCTGAAGCAGATCCAAAAATTCTATATACGTTTACAACTTTAATCGGTAAATATAAACAACGGATTCTATGAACCACACGAAGCGAATATTACAGTATTTGCCTGTCATCTAACTTCTTTGCATTTTCAATTATTACTATAATAATATCATTATACGCATAATATACTTGAAAAAGTCTATTTAAGAAATTTTATTATCTTCCACAGAATTGATAAGATGTTCCTCCTTGTCATATCAGGGTTCTTTACACTCCTATTTGTGTTGCATTACTTTATACGATATGGTAGAATAGGAAATATTTCTAGTCGAATTGTTGGACCTAAAGCATACCCCATAATAGGAAATTTATATCATCTTCAAGTTGACAACGGTAAATTTCACCGGAAATAATTTTATTGAAAAAATTTTTTCCGTTAACTTTCAATTCATCAATGCAGTTTTATTCAATATAAACATTTAATCAATATTTCAGAGCAATTACTAGAAAAACTTTGGAAAATTAATAAGGAATTTTCTCCAATTAACAGACTGTGGTCATTATTCTTTTCATTAATAACTATAATTCATCCGGAAGATGTCGAGGTAAATAATTTTAAGCCAATAACAGAGTTAATATTAATTTTCCTCTTTCTTTTACAATTTAAACGATATCTGTCAATCATCTTATGAAAGTCAGAATATATATATCTCGATCATAGATACTTTTGAAGAGTAAGCAACATCTAGAAAAAACTATACCTTACAAATTCTTACAACCATGGCTTTCCACTGGATTAATAACTGGAGCAGGTATCAGTATGAACAAACATAAACTTAATATATTTGATAATACTTAACGACAAATGTTCCACTAAATAGGAGAAAAGTGGCAACACCGACGAAAAATTGTAACGCCAACCTTTCACTTTAATATCCTTAAACATTTTGTTGTCACTTTTGTCGAGGAGGCACAGTATCTCGTAAGATTACTGAAAGAAGAAGGAAACGGAGGATCTATTATCAAAGATTTACAGGAATTTTTACCTGCTCATACATTAAACGCAATATGCGGTTAGTTAAATTAAATTTCATTACTCACTGATCTTTTTAATAAAAAAATTATTTACAAAAAATAATTTCTAGAAACGGCTATGGGAATCTCTTTAAGAGGAACAGGCGAATTTGAAGCTAAATATCGCCATGCCGTTCATGATTTCGGCAAAATAGCGGTCTATAGGTAAGTATTAATTCTCTTATTAGAAATAAATTCACTTACCAATAAAATAGATTTGAATCTACAAAAATATGTATTATTCATCAGAATATCAAGACCTTGGTACCATTCCGATACAATATTTGCATTAACGCAACGTGGTAGGCAACAAAAAGAATTGTTAAAAACGCTTCACGGTTTTTCGAAAAAGGTAAGTATTTCATTTAAATCAGCTAATACAATTAATCCGAATATTGCAAAATTGTATCGATTTATTAAAATATTACCCTTATTTTAGATAATAGCAGAAAGGATACTATTTCACGAACAAACTAAGTGGAAATATTTACAAAATGTTGAGGAAATAGATGAAAATCAGATTTTTTACGAAGAAAATAATAAAAGTAAACGAACAGTTTAATAATAATGAATCATATTCTCGGTATTAATATTAATCGAATAATTTGATGACAGATTCGGTATACAAAGGAAGACTGGCTTTGCTAGACCTACTCATTGCCGTTTCTCTAAAAGATAATCAACTCGATGAAGAAGGAATCCAAGAAGAAGTCGACAATTTTATGGCTGCGGTAGAGTATAATATTAATTATTTTCTATTATTAACAAAAAATGAAAATAATTTATGAGATATATCTTCACAGGGTTACTCAACTACGGCAACGGCGTTGTGCTTTGCTCTGCTTCTTATTGCAAAGCACAAAGATGTTCAGGTTATCTTTTCTTTCGAAGAATTTAAAAAATTTCGATCAAAAGAGCCGCGTTATACATCTATAGTAAATAATAAATTATCTATTGATTTATAGGAGCGTATAAGAAACGAAGTTAACACGATTATGCAACAAAATGATTGTAAACTAACTATTCAAATGCTTCAAGAATTTTCGTATTTGGAAAGATGTCTCAAAGAATCACTACGTTTATATCCAAGCGTTCATTTTATAGCTCGATATATATCTCATGATCTGCAGCTGAGTATGTGATAAATTGATTTTTCACATAATAGAACGGTTTATCATTATCATCATATTAATATAAGCAAACATCAAATCATATTAAAATTAGTAATCATATTAATTTTTAGAGAAATATTTAATCCCAGCCGGATCAATATGTAATGTAAACATCTATAGCTTGCACAGAAATCCAAATATTTGGACAAATCCTGATATTTTCGATGCGGATAGATTTTTACCAGAAAATACAAAAGGACGTAATCCTTATTCCTTCATTCCATTCAGTGCAGGACCAAGAAACTGCATCGGTAAGTAAGCTTGCATGTAGTAATCGAAATTAGAACAAAATAAATGTATTATTTTCCTTTTTATAGGGCAGAAATTCGCAATGCTTGAACTCAAACTTATGGTAGCTTACATATTGCACAACTTCTATTTGAATCCTGTAGATGAACTGGACGAAGTTAAAATGATTGGAGATCTTGTATTGTGCTCATCAAAACCACTTCGTCTTGAATTTATTCCTATAAAATGATTCATATCAAATATTCGATGATTTCAAGATGAAAAAAATTGCAAATGCAACACAATCCAGTTTTTCATTATTTCATTAATAATCTTACATTAATAATCTTTATATCTTTTATATCTTTAGCTTAAATAACCTAAAAACAAATTTTGTAAGTTCAAAACTTTTTTTTCATCATACTGTTATATCGACAGATAGATTAAACTTATACGATTTCTATAAGTAGTAGGCTAATCTATAAAGTTCTATATCGGGGCATGTTAGAGAGTGCTTTTTTAATTTAAAGAGGGAATTGAATATGTCACTAAGATGAAGAGATTTCAATTAATATGGTTGTCGGTGCTGACGAATCCAAAAAGTATAAAAAATTTATTTGACCGAAAGAAATAGCAAAGAATATTTAGCTCTAATTCTATATATACATATATATTAATAAATAAAATATATTTCATATATATAATTTTTATAAATATAGTTATAGAATATAAATATACAATTACTTCCATTCTGCTTTTCGTCCTACTATAAAATTACCAATAAATCATATTTCTAATAATCCTTTGAGGCATGATGTCTATCATTGCTATAAAAAATATTTACATTTGAAAGATAATCACATTTACAAATAACATTTGGACATACCATTTTATAAAGACAGGCTTATAAAAATTACAGAAATTTATCCGTACAGGTCATTTATTTTGACCTTCTAAGCCGAATAAACGTATATAAACAGATGTAAGTATTTAGATAAAGAATACGTAATATAGTAGTATGAAAACCATATATTTGCATCTTGAAGATTAGAAATATTTCAAATTACTTACTTAACGTTCGTGCAACAGTATTGCAATTTAGGAACAATTGAAAACTATATTCTAGTGTCTTAAAGAAGTTATTAACGAAAAAATTAGAACGTGTGAATAATGTAAATGCAGTCCAATCATTTTTTCCAATTTATAGTTACACTTTGTCACAAGTAATAATTGACATAACTGCTGTATTCGTTAACCATTCGTACATCTGAAAAAGATACTGAGAAGATACAATTCACGCATTGTAAAATCTATATTCATCATTGTCAAATACGCAACTTAAATTAAATTTAATTATGTAGTAAATTAGTATAAAATTTTGTCTTCCTAAAATTTTACGATCATATTAAAACTCTAATTATATAAATATATTCTACATTAATTACGATAAAATTTTTCGCATTAATGGATTTATAATTGATAATATTTTAATATGTTTTTTCTAACTATAAACATTGATAGATTTAACTTTCAAAAGCCATTACAAAATTTTGAAATTCATTTAAAATAAATCAATCTTCAACAATATCTACACTCTCAAGCCTCAATCGTTCATGCAATAATTAAATAAAAAATATAATTTCGAAAAAAAATATTATACATCGATTATAGGATATTAAATTAAGATTATAATGTCGTGTGGGAGGTCCTATGTCTTAAGCGTAAAGTCGCACAAAATTCGTTTCTGCTTGTATTCATTTCATATTTGAATTTGTCAAATATGCTATTACCAAGTATGGTAAATACTCTTTGACATAAATAAAATGACGAATTGCAAATATCAAACGAAGCAAATATTAAATTATCTCTTTGTCACCAAACCACTTTCTACATCTAATAATCAATATAATTATATTTATATTATGCATTCGTATAGAAATACTATCGTATCTTTGAAAATTTCTTTTCAATAAATAGATTCGATAAATATTCAATAAATTTTGCTTCTTTTACAGATATTATGTTCTTCACAATCTTATTGGGTTTCTCTAAACTTTTACTTGTATTGGACTGCTTTGTAAGATATGGAAGAGTGGGAAGAATATTGTGTCCGAGGTATTCCACTGATTCTGTTGCAAATGTACATTTTTTAAATTTTAGTCTGAAACCTTCGTTTACTATTGCCTTCATTACTCTTTCTATGTGTTCTATGTGTTCTTCAAATGATACTGAAAAAATTAATATGTCGTCTATGTAATTCTCTGAAAAATCTTTCAGTTTGTGCTTTCTTAGAATATTCGATAATATTCTCTGGAAAATGGCTGGTGATGTTTTTAGTCCGAACGGTAGACATGTCCATTGGAAATGTCCCTCTTGTGTAACGAATCCAGTTTTTTGTCTATCTTCAATACGTAATGGAATTGACCAAAAAGCGGAATTTATATCTAATGTGGTGAAGTATTTACAGTTTCTTGCTTTTAATATTAAATCTTCTATTAATGGAAATGGTTGAGCTTGTGGTATAACTATCTTGTTTAATTCACGAAAATCTATATACAATCGTGATCGTTTGTTCTCATCTTTCTTGAATGCCAGAGTTACTGATGCTGCAAACGGACTATAAGATTCTTCGATCAATTTATTTTCTAATAGTTTTGCTACTTGATTTTCTATCTCTTTTTTATCTTCTATAGTGCACCTATATAGTCTCTTACTGCAGTATTTATCAACCAGTAAGTCTATATGCGCTTCGTAGTCCGAAACGGTGCCTACATCATATTTGTTTTTTGCAAATACAAAATTATATTTTTCTATATAGTTTTTTTATCTTTTTTTTTTTGTTTTATCCAAATGATTCAGATCTGATCTAAATTCGTCCTCATTCACATGTTTGTTAAAATTTATTTTAACTTCTTTTATTTCTTTCTTTGTATTCAATGTACTTATATTTTCTTTTGTCTGTGTTTCTCTCTTTCGAGATATTTGTAGATTTTCATCTTGGGTTAGTTTGAATTTCTTTATCATATCCAACCCAATAATAAAATCTTCAAAGTCATTTCTTTCTACAATAAATACGTCAACGTATTCTTCTTTATCGAGAATTTTTATTTTAATGGTTACTAAACTTTTTGGTTGTGTCACACTATTGACCGTTTTTAAAAATATTTTATTTTTATCTTTTATCTCTTTTTCTTTTTTTTTTTTTATTTTAACTAGTCTCGAATTTATTAGAGAGACTTGGGAACCTGGGTCATATGTTCCGTTTACTTCTAATACTATCTTTACTTTGATCAATGGTTTGGTTATTCGTTTTTTTTTCCTTGCATAGGTCTACATCTGTCATCGAGTTGCTTTTGTTTATTCCGGTTTCTTTTCTAAACCAACAGGCGTCCTCTGAGTGATATCTAATACCTTTGTTTAGTTTTTCACAGTTCTTACATGGTCTTTTCTCTTCAAATTTCTTGTTGTTATCTTGTCTTTCCTCTTTCTTTTTTTTTAAATTGTTCTTACCAGATTTTCACAATTCTTTATCTCCCATAATAGTCCTGTCGAATTTTGACACTTTTCTCTGTCTATTTTACTTCTTATAAATTCTGGCAGTCCTGCTGCTATAAGCATTATTAGAGTCTTCGTACCTATATTGTTGTCCATATCGAGTAGTAGTTTTTCCTTCTTCATAGCGTACTCCATCAGTGAACCTTCCTTATATCTGTAGAATGTAGCGTATATACCTGTATTCCATCCCTTGTCTGCAAATGATTTCAAGAACTTTTGTTTCCATTCGTTCCAACTAGCCTCCATTGTTAACGCTGTTAATGTTGCTGAGTGCCAATCCAAACATGCTCTGTCAAGGAATAATCTTAGGGTTTCGATGTTTGTGTTATCTCTATTAATTTTGAATCTTTGACACTCTCTTTCAAATGTCTCCAACCATTGTTCTGCATTGGAATGTTTGCACACAAATTTTTCGATCATAAATTGTCCCGATATACGCTTTAAATCTATTTGGCATTCTTTTTCCTGTGCGGGTTCTACTATGTCTGTTTCTACTACTTCGTCTAGGTATAGATCATTAAATATTAAATTGCCATTCTCATCGAAATACGTACTTTCCATATCCTGTGTCCATTTAATCCATATTTTTTTCTCCTGGCCTCTTTGATTGAGGCTTTTTTTCATTCTCTTATAGCTTTCCGTTTTTATTAGTTCGCTGTGATTACTTACAAATTTCTCGTTTTCCGGCAATATATATTTTTCTTTATCCTCAGTTGTGATAGAGGTTATAGCAATCACGTTTGTTTATCTGTCGCTTGGTGATGCCACACATTTAAATGCAAACTATAGTTTTCTTTCCATTATAAACAAAGATTGTCGTTTTATAATATCTTAATTTTTTATTTTAACTCGTTTTAATTAGGGTGAAGTGACAAACGAAAATATGTTTCTCTGTGAACAAAGAAACTACAATTCACGTTTATTGTTCACTCTGTTAAATATTATATTTCACTCTCGTAATAGTTCTCTCGTCTACGTTCTATTTCTTACTGCCAGTTTCTCTCCCCAAATCTTAACGGCTCGATTTGTAGGTAACAAAAGAATTTGTAGATAACAAAACAAAGGAAGGGCGGGCCATGAGACGCGTGACAAATCTACCTGGAAAAAGTATACTTTCTTTACATATATATTTCGATCGCAGATACTTTTGAAGCATACGCAACATCTGGAAAGAATTATAATTTACAAATTCTTACAATATTGTCTTTCCACTGGATTAATAAATAGTACAGGTATTAACTTTAACAAATATAAATTTAATATATTTGATAATATTTAACGTGAAGTGTTTTACTTAACAAGTAGAAAGTGGAAGCAGAGACGAAAAATTATGACACCAACCTTCCACTTTAATATTATTAAACATTTTGTAGCCACTTTTAACGAGGAGGCACAGTATCTTCTAACATAATTGAAAAAGAAATGAAATGGAATTCCGATTATAAAAGATTTAGAAGAACTTGCCTCCGAACATACTTTAAACGCGATATACAGTTAGTTATATAAAATCTCTTTACACATTGAGATTTATCGAAGAAAAATAGTTTACTCAAACTCATTGGTAAAAACGGCTATGGGCACCTCTTAAAAAGAGATGGGCGAACTAGGATCTAAATATCGCCACGCCGTTTATGATTTTGACAGAATGGTAATTAATAGATAAGTATTTGTACTTTTATTAGAAATAAATTCAATTGCCAATTAAGTAGAATTAAATCTACAAAAATATACATCGTTTATTAGACTAGTAAGACCTATTGGTACCATACCCATACTATAATACCATTATCGTAATGTGGTATGCAACAAAAGGAATTGTTGAAAACACTATCACTATTTTTCGAAAAAAGAATTTTTTCCTTTAAATGAGAATATAAAATCAGTCCGAATATTGCGAAATTATATCGATTTATTAAAAGTTACTCTTATTTTAGATAATAGCAGAAAGGATACTATTTCACGAACAAACTAAAGGGAAATATTTACAAAATGTTCAAGAAATGGATGAGAATCAGATTTTTTCCGAAGAAAGCGATCAAAATAATAAGAGTAATCGAATTTAATAATAAAGAATCATATTTTCGGTATAAACATTAATCATATAATTCCATGACAGATCCGATATTCAAGAAAAGACTGGCTTTGTTAGACCTACTCATAGCCGCTTCTCTGAATGATAATCAACTCGATGAAGAAGGAATTCGAGAAGAAGTCGACAATTTTATGGCTGCGGTAGGTTATAATATTAATTCTTTTCTATTATTAACAAAAAATGAAAATAATTTATGAGATATATCTTCACAGGGTTACTCCACTACGGCAACGGCGTTGTGCTTTGCTCTGTATCTTATTGCAAAGCACAAAGATGTTCAGGTTATATTTTCTTTCGAAGTATTTAACAAATTTCGATCAAATGAGCCGTGTTATACATCTATAGTAAATAATAAATTATCTATTGATTTATACGAAGTTAATACGATTATGTAACAAAATGATTGTAAACTAACTATTCAAATGCTTCAAGAATTTTCGTATTTGGAAAGATGTCTCAAAGAATCACTACGTTTATATCCAAGCGTTCATTTTATAGCTCGATATATATCTCATGGTCTGCAGCTGAGTATGTGATAAATGGATTTTTCACATAATAGAACGGTTTATCATTATCATCATATTAATATAAGCAAACATCAAATCATATTAAAATTAGTAATAATATTAATTTTTAGAGAAATATTTAATCCCAGCCGGATCAATATGTAACGTAAACATCTATAGCTTGCACAGAAATCCAAATATTTGGAAAAATCCTGATATTTTCGATGCGAATAGATTATTACCAGCAAGTAAAAAAGGACGTAATCCTTATTCCTTCATTCCATTCAGTGCAGGAGCAAGAAACTGCATCGATAAAGCGTTTGATCAAGAAATCGAAATTAGATGAATATAAATGTATTATTTTTCTTTTTGTAGGTTAGAAATTCGCAATGCTTGAACTCAAACTCTTGGTGCAACTCAAAAATATTGCACAAATTCTATTTGAAACCTATATCCACAAGAACTGAACGAAATTAAAATGATAGGAGGCATTACTTTGCGCTCGTCGAAATAACTTCGCGTTAAATTTATATCCATAAAATAACAGTACGTCATCTTTACTAATGAGATAGTGTACGTCGTTTCGATAAAAGGTTAAAATGTGTGAACTATAGATATAAACAACAAAGATATTATAATATAATATTAGCATAATCACATTTTCTTCTCATATTATTTATATTCTGTCTATATAAGCTTACTCTTTCCGAAAAGCTGAAATATTCGACGAATAAAATTTTATTATTCAAAAATTATTTAGGCTGCAACTATCCAGTGACAAACCTGTTTTAAAAACGCATTTATATCTGCGTCAATGGTTCATTAGTATTAATGAAATGTCACATTACGATCGATCAATGAATTTATTCTTTTATTCTATTTATTCTTTTCCATTTTATAGTTATTCATTGTATTGTCGCTTACGTCCTTCCCTCAGTTGTTCGCAGTACCTTCTACAAAGGGTTATTTATCACTATAAGAATTATCTTCCCTTAGTAACTCATTACTTACTTGCTAAAAAACGTATACATAAAAAGCACGTGGCCGCATATGTCCGACCTTAGGCACTTTTAGTCGAATTTCTAGTTTTCGATAAAATGTCTTGTCTTGCAATAAATAAATAGTGAAAGTAGACTTTCAGACTTGACGAGTCAAGGATGACTGCCGCTAACCTTGGAATATTCATTGACACTCTCTAGTTAACACGATAACTAGAACGAAAAGACACAAATGGAATGTTGAAACATTCCAATGAACTGCTCTGATTCACCACAGTCCTATGGGCATCTACTCCTTTCCTTTACATACTCAGATCATACTTCAACTCCACTCTTTTTATTCAATATTTTCGCTTTACTATAGCCTTCGCGGATAATTCAAAAAACGCAAAATGTTAATAAAGTTACATCTTTCAGACTAAAGATGTCTAGTCTTTCGAATCTTATTAAACATTGTTAACACTTCATTAAAAATAGCCAGCACAGCTAAATACACATTATTACACAAAATATATTAACATTTATGTATTACTTATTTCCACAGATACACTGCGATAGCTTTAATTATAGCGCAATATTTATTATCGTGTATCTACCTCGCGAGTTCCACGGGATCCTTTAAAAGAACGCGCGTTCTCCCATTAATTTGTGGGAACGTGGCGAGCGATATTTTGTTAACGGTACCCTAGGCTAATGCTGCCGCCCATATTCATGCGACCAGTGGGTCTCCAGCTCTGACGACAATGATGGAAGGGGGAAATTCTTCGTGCAAATGGATTAACATCGCTGATTCGGTTCGAGACGCGTATAGAGAAACGCTCTCCAAGATACGACCTTATTTCGCAACATAATTTTGAACCTTCGAGCCGAATCCTGGCGACATTGATCTTGTGAACAGTCTAAAGAGAAAGTAAATTACCATATAAGAGAATCAGCCACCCCACGAAGTCGCCCATCTTTTACAATGAAATGCAAGACGATAGACGAAGTCGTAGCGAATAGACCTACAGCCTTCGAACTCATCATCCTGCTAGCACTACACCTCTTAAGTAAGGTTGTTAATTTTTGAGCTTCTTGTAGCTTTTTTATCCTCTTTCTCAATGCGGAAGACTCTGCCGCATGAAGTTTAAGTGACCTCAAAAACAAACGGCGGTTTTTCGAAGATTAAATAACGCGATTCAAGAATAGGATTGAAACCTATCGTAATGATGGAGATATAATCAAATTAAGTGTGAAATTGAAAGACATGTTGACAGTCATCGCCAATTTTATTGGAATTCAAGATACATTTTTATGCACCACCCCAGAAGCGGCGGAGCTCTTAAAAGAAAAATATAATATTGATAATGATCTTCTAAACATGCAACCGCGGAAAGATTAATAAAACAAACAGAATCGCAAACGAGAGAACGCCGTTCAATAAAAAACAAAATCTACAATGCAAATACCATCTACTAATTTAAACGGTAATCGAACTACAAAATTACCAGAAATCTCACTGCCTAACTTTAGCGGTCAATATGAAGATTAGCCCGCTTTCGCGATTAAATTCAAATTTGCCATTCACGGTAATTGAACTCTAGAATCAGTTAAACAATCTAAAGTCGTTTACGGAACGAAATCGCGTCAATCACTTCATCTATAGACATTACCGTATCCAATTATGCTTTCGTTTGGTTAATGTGGAATAAGTATTACGATCTGCCTAATAGTACAGAAGCATTTAAAAACGATTTGCGATTTACCAAAAATGCAAAGGGCATCATAACCCGAGTTAGCCCATTTCATGAACACTGTTCTAGAAATCCATCTAAAGTTCTAGATCAATCAGGTCATTAGGGATGACGTTTTAAGATAACATACTTATTTATCTACTAACTTCGCGTCTTGAAAACACGCATGCAATGTGATGATCCCCGATAGAGTGCCTCTCCTCTCTCGAGGAGCAATTTTTCAAATTTTTACATAGTAGGAGAAACTCACTCCTATAGACGCACTCAAACTCACAGCCGACTAATGACCAAAGGCAGGCTGCTACGGCTATCAAAAGCATTTCGACGCTTAATAAGTGAGGAGATTTTCCCGTTTTTCGAAACCTGCAATCGAACTAACGACTTCGCTGAAATGAACATGAATCTCGCGCACAACCTCAATAAGCTTTCTCCACGACCGTAAAGGGCCATTTTCTCTGCAGGATGGCCATTTGTGGGTCAGGCCACCCTCCATTTCGGTGTGCCAAGTTAATAGTAGCAACTATCAAGCAAAGTCGCGAGATCGTCGAAAAGCCGAAGCTTTGCCAAAACTGTCTCCATGGGAAACACGACGCGAGTAAATGTAAACTTGGGTCTTGTCGATGATGCAAGCTCTCACATAACACGTTGCTTAATGATGAAACCACACTTGTGTGGTCTTTGTATGATCTAACATTAAGAGTCTGCCAACTGCCGTGCATTGTAACAGATTGGTATATACGTTATTAGTATAGCTTAGAAACGCAAATCTCAGCTCGAATCTTATTGTACACCGGATCACAGTCACACTTTGTCTCTGAGAAAATGGCCAATCAATTAAATCTTCCACCTAAATGCATTGAAATTTCGATCAGTGGAGTGCACAACGATAGTAAGGCAGTTCGCGATTTGGTTAAAATACAGCTCAAATGATTGAGAAACAGATACTCTGAGGTGATAAATTTCTTGGTGTTGTCGATATTACAACATACGATACCCTGGCAATATGTGGACCGCAGCAAACTATCTATTCCATCTTCCATTAAATAAGCAGATCCAAAATTTCATAGGCCGACTCCGATTGATGACTTTATCATCATTCAACTCTATTATAAAATGACCTGCCTAGGAAAAACTTCGGTTCTCAATTCTTCGGCCGTATTACAAAAAATCAAGTTCGACTGGATAGTGGCGGGTGAAATTCGCAGCATGGCACCAAAACAACAGGTCAATTGCAATATGGTGACAAGTTCTTTGAAGTCTCAACTAACTAAATTTTTCGAAATAAAGGAACATGGCAATCAAAAATTCCCTTCAGCCGAAAAATTATGTGTGTCTAAAGAAGATTGGTAGACTCTCGCGCTTAAACGATTTAATGTTTTGGAACGACCGCGATAAACACAACCCTCCAGCGGCAATATACTACTTTCACAACGTAAGAGTATCACGACTTAGAACGCATGTCTGATGCCCCATATGCTAATACTGGTGAGGGATACTATTTATCTTATCAAGGGATGATTGTCCAGCATCACGACGAAATTTAGGATCGTATTCGATGTCACCGTTCGTACCGTCGTAGTTACTTCGCTCAATAATAACTTCGCTGAATCGTTGGTTCAGTCATTCAAGACAACTTCTTTTGAATACTAATCCGGTTCCACGTGCACGCGAACATAATGAATATCATCGTTGGTCAGAGACGCCTATCAGCAAACGCTCTCATAGTTGTGCCCCCACTATGCAACACTTATTAATATTTTAGAACAAGTGTTTCAGAAATTTTGGAAACTGCTTAAAGAGTTTTATGTGATATGACGAAGAAAATCAGAAAAAAGCTCGACGTCTCGGAAACGTTGTTCCTTGTTTTTTTACTTTACCTTTTTCTTTCTGTTACAAATTCTGCAAATCCTCTTATCGCTACATCCATAATGTAAAAATTATCGAACTGTAACGACTATAGAACAAACGATAATTCTTTCTATCGACAATATTTTTCGAATGCGAAAGAAAGATAAAAGAATAAAATTAAAGCGTAAGAACGTACGTGTAATTTCGATTATTTGAAATTAAATATCGAGAAGAGTAAATTGTTTGATAGTAATTAAACGAATTTATAGATATCTTTGTTATCTTTTATATTTGCGTAAAGCTAAATTTTTTTTGTATTGTTTGAATCTTTCTATAATTTGTATAATTTTTTCTTTAAGGAGAAATATAAATTTAGAAATGGGACGGCATACTACTGCCCATTCCTCTATGAATAATACATGTTCCGTCTTGTATATATTGTATATATATTGTATATATTGTATATATTGTGTATAATATGTATATATTGTATATATTGTGTAAAAATAAAAAATGTTTGAATCGTGTACAAATACGGTTTATTTTATCAGACGTTACAATAATTTAATCGTTTATGCTTATTTATAATATAAAATCCTAATTTTTTTTGTATCGTTATTTTTCTGTTTGAGAATTTTATTAGATAAGAAAAACTGTTGCGCTGTTTTTTTATCTAATATCACAATACAATTAATTGTAGTCCAATGATATAACTAATTTAACCGATTTGGTTTCTTGTTGCTAAAAATACAAATAATGAAGAGAAATACTTGAGGCATAGAAAATATTTAGTGTAGAAATAAAAAAAGATAAATAATATAGTAACTCTTCCTCTCCCACTCACGCTCTTTCTCTCTCTCTCTCTCTCTCTTCCTCTCCCACTCACTCTCTCTCTCTCTCTCTCTCTCTCTCTCTCTCTCTCTCTCTCTCTCTCTCTCTCTTTCTCTCTCTTTCTCTCTCTATCTATCTATCTATCTATATATCTATCTATCTACGTCTTTCCCTCTTATGCTTCTTTGTTCAACTAGGTTATTAAATTATTAATTCCTGAAGTATGAAAAACCTTGAACGCACATATTATATTCTTACCAGAAAAAATTTAACTTCGATCCATACCTTAATTTAAAATTTTTTTTCAAACACTGTATTTACCAGTCACTGAAGAAATTGTAAGAAATTAATTGATGTTACACTTATGATATTATTATCTTGTATTTCTAAGATTAATTCTAATATTTAAGTTAAATTATATAACACAATAATAAAAGGAACACAGATCCTTATACCGAAGAATAAAAGGATCGTGCTTTGTCAGAATTTCTCATTCGTCGTTCAGACGGTGAAGCAATCAAGCTACTTATATATTCAGTGTCTTGAAAATTCTGTTACGGGAGCTATTAGAACTTAAGAAAAAAGTAAGTGTTGTTTAATTATTTCTCCCATTTTATAGTTAAACATTATCGCAAGTAATTCTTAATATTGCTCTAGTGTCCGTGAATCATTAATACAGTTGAAACAAATACATAAAAGATACTAATCATTGATCATTACTCAAGTCAAATTAAATTTTTATTAAATACTTGTTTAATTTAAAGTGTTTTATTCACGATATTGTACGATCAGATTAAACTACTAACTACACAAATATATTTTATATTTATTTCATTCAACATTTTTCAATTGCGTTGTATGATGATTTTTAATTCTGCATCCATTAACAAATTAAATATTTAAGACGATTGAAAAATTAGAAATTTATGCAATATTTATTTTCTTGCTTCAACTGTTCATGAAAATGGGAAATACATTATCAAAATTCATTTAGAATCGCAAATATAGAAATAAAAATTATACATCAGCCATCAAATGTAAAATTAAATTTATATTTATCATGAAAGAGGTTCGTATCTTAATCAGATGAGTCACGTCAATCTTATTACCGCTTGTACGAAAATCTATCACCGCTTTGATACGTTCCATTTTTGTACTCGACAATTAAATATATAGCAGATATGAAAATTTGATATACGTTTATAACTTTTATCGGAAAATATAACCTACCTATTTTATATAACACACGAAGCGAATATTACAGTATCTGTCTGTCATCAAACTTATTTGCATATTTAATAATTACTATAATAATATCATTATACGCATAATATAAATGAAAATATTTATTTAAGAATTTTTTTCTATTCCACAGAATTGATAAGATGTTCTTCCTTATCATATCAGGATTCCTTACAATACTATTTTTATTGCATTACTTTACAAGATATGGCAGATTAGGAAATATTTCTAGTCGAATTGTTGAACCTAAAGCATATCCCATAATAGGAAATATTCATCATTTTCAAATTGATACTGGTAAACTTCATCGCAAATAATTTTATCGAAACGATTTAATCTGTTAACTTTCAATTCATCGGTGAAGTTGTTACTCAATATAAACATTTAGTCAATATTTCAGAACAAGTACTAGAAAAACTTTGGAGAATTAATAAGGAATTTTCTCCAATTAACAGATTGTGTCATTATTCTTCTCATTAATAACTATAATTCATCCGGAAGATGTCGAGGTATATAATTATAAAACAACAATAGAGTGATTTTTTATTTCTCTCCTTCTATTGAAATTTAAAAGTTATTTGTCAACTTCATCTTATGAAAATCTGAATATATATATATATATCTCGATCATAGATACTTTTGAAGAGTACGCAATATCTAGAAAAAACTATACCTTACAAATTCTTACAACCTTGGCTTTCTACTGGATTAATAACTGGAGCAGGTAACAGTATGAACAAACATAAACTTAATATATTTGATAATACTTAACGACAAATGTTCCACTAAACAGGAGAAAAGTGACAACACCAACGAAAAATTTTAACGCCAACCTTTCACTTTAATATCCTTAAACATTTTGTCGTCAATTTTAACGAGGAGGCACAATATCTCGTAACATTACTGAAAAAAGAAGGAAAAGGAGAACCGATTATTAAAGATTTACAGGAATTTTTATCTGTACATACTTTAAACGCGTTATGCGGTTAGTTAAAATAAATTTCATTACTCACAGATCTTTTTAATAAAAATATTATTTACAAAAAATAATTTCTAGAAACGGCTATGGGAATCTCTTTAAGAGGAACAGGCGAATTTGAAACTAAATATCGCCATGCCGTTCATGATTTCGGCAAAATAGCGATCTATAGGTAAGTATTAATTCTTATGTTAGAAATAAATTCAATTGCCAATTAAGTAAATTTACAAAAATATATATTATTTACTAGAGTAGCAAGACCTTAGTACCATTCCGATACTATATTTGCAATATCGCAACGTGGTAGGCAACAAAAGGAATTGTTGAAAACGCTTCACGGTTTTTCGAAAAAGGTAAGTTTTTTATTTAAATGAATAAATACAAATAATTCGAATATTGCGAAATTATATCGATTTATTAAAATATTACTCTTATTTTAGATAATAGCAGAAAGGAAACTATTTCACGAACAAACTAAAAGAAAATATTTACAAAATGTTGAAGAAATGGATGATAATTAGATCACTTCCGAAGAAACCGACGAGAATGATAACAATAATCTAAGAGGCTAGTAATAATGAATCATATTCTCGGTATAAATATTAACCGAATAATTTCATGACAGATGCGATATTCAAGAAAGACTGGCTATGCTAGACCTACTTATAGCCGCTTCTCTGAATGATAATCAACTAGATGAAGAAGGAATTCGAAAAGAAGTGGACACTTTTTTCTGCGATAGGTTGTCATATTAATTCATTTCGATTATTAACAAAAAATGACAATAATTTAGGATAAATATCTCCATAGGTTCACGACACTACGCAATGATGTTTTGCTTTGCTCTGCTTGTTTTTGCAAAGCACAAAGATGTTCAGGTGATATTTTCGTTCCAAAGAATTAATAAACATAGATTGAAAGAGATCCGTTTTGCATCTATAGTAAATAATAAATTATCTATTTTTGGAACGTATAAGAAACGAAATGAATACGGTTATGCAACAAAATGATTGTAAACTGATTATTCCGTTGTTTCGAAAATTTTCTTACTTGGAAAGATGTCTCAAAGAATCACTTCGTTTATATCCAAGCGTTCATTTTATAGTTCGTTATATATCTCAATATCTGCAGCTGAGTATGTGATATATTTAGTTTTGACATAATTTTTCGTTTTATCATTAAAATCGAATAAGCAATCATATTGATTTCTAGAGAATTATTTAATCCCAGCCGGTTAAATCTGTAACGTAAACATCTATAACTTACACAGAAATCCAAATCTTTGGAAAAATCCTGATGTTTTCGATGCTGATAGATTTTTACCAGAAAATGCAAAAGGACGTAATCCTTATTTCTTCATTCCATTCAGTAAAGGACCAAGAAACTGCATCGATAAAGCGTTGAATCAAGAAATCAAAATTAGATGAATATAAATGTATTATTTTTCTTTTTATAGGTTAGAAATTCGCAATGCTTGAACTCAAACTCATGGTAGCTTACATATTGCACTACTTTTATTTGGAACCTGTGAATGAACTGGACGACGTTAAAATAATAGCAGATATTATATTATGCTCATCAAGACCATGTCGTGTCCAATTTGTAGTTAGAAAATAACAGCACTGCACCTTTCTTATTCCAATCTCTCCATAATGAAATAAATTGCAATTACAACATAATGCATTTTTAGCATCATGTCTTTACATTACTAATTATGTAATTAGCATTTATGTAATTTGCATTCTTACTTTACATTACAAAAAAATTTCTTTATATACGAAGTTTTTTATTGTCAAAATGCTACATCGACTAACAGATTGGTCTTATAAATTGTTTACGAGTATAAAGCTAATCTGTAAAGTTATATTTGTAGCGTGTGAAACAATATCTATGCTGTTATGAAAAAATTAACGTTCTTAAAATTTACTTATTGCTCTTATTTTTTAGTGCGCATTATAAACTTAATAGAAAACGATGTACTTGTCATGTCCGAATATTGTTCTGCAATTTTTTATCAATTAAACCTTCGTTCAGTTGGAAAGATCAAAGTATTAACATAAATATATATACACAATATCTCATAAATATCTCAAAAAAGGTAATTTTGCCAATGCAGCGAATATTTTCCATATATCAATATTTTGTCGTTATCAAAAACAGCATATCAGAAATTGAAAATAAATGAAAGACAACGTGTTAGCGAGCATTGTTTCGATTAAAATTTATGTGATGAGAATTTTAGATGTAAAACGCCTAAATATCGTAGGAATAATATTTGAATATGATGCATAATCACGCTTTCTATTTTTTTTTCTGTCTTTTTTTTTATTTCATTCATTCATTTGACACATCTTTTATAACTCTGCAATTTGGCTTGCCTGAACATAAACGTAATTCAAGCAAATGTACTTCAACCAATTTACTGCTTTTATCTTCGATTTGTTGCAAAGAGAGTTTGTGTATAAAAAATGTTGGATATAAAATATACAAATATTGCAAGTATTGTTTTGTCATATGTAATAATTCATTCCTTATTTTATGTATATTCTATAGCATTAATTACTTAAATAAATTATATACTACAATAAATTATTAAAATTAACATTAAATTTCTTAATTTATATAAAGGAATGAATAAAATTTTCTATTTAAAGGATGAATAGTAATAATCTTAGAGAATTACAAATACAATGCAAACATATTTAATTAAGAAATGACTCAATTTTGATACAATAAGAAGATACAAAATAGGATATTTTATTTAATACCTCACTTTTTCTAATCAGTAGAAAGATGTGTTGCTAAAAATTCGTCAATTGAATCTGTATCCCATTTATGTATATCAAGAATATCTTCTACTTTATTGTCAGCATCCAGCAATTTAATGATTGGATCTAAACCTCTTACATATCTTATTTGCAAATTTTTGTATTTACTTGGTCGATCACTTTTTATAAATGCTAAAAAGAATTAATATTCTATAATTATTGTTTCTTCTTATCTCGATTTATTATGTTGTAATATATGTAATTA
This sequence comes from Vespa crabro, assembly GCF_910589235.1. NCBI lineage: Eukaryota > Metazoa > Arthropoda > Insecta > Hymenoptera > Vespidae > Vespa > Vespa crabro. The sequence continues at coordinate 1,645,549 of NC_060964.1, forward strand.
AATATTTTAATAAAAATTAATAAATATTTTAATAAAAAAAATATCGAATACCTTGTATTTGAGGATATGCACCAAATTTACATGTGCAAACCTTAAGAATTGCTTTTGGATATCGTTTAAAGCCAGATACATCATAATCATCATCCTTTAAACAACATTCCTTGCATTTGTCACTAAATCACATAAACAACATATGCATTAAACATTTAAATGAGAAAAAAATTATGATAAATGAAATTTTTTTTCATTATTTAATAAACTTACTAGATTTCTGGTACATTATATTTATTGAATTTATCACAAGTTGAACATAACAGGTTAGCCTTATTAAAACCTAATTTTTTACAATCATCTGCAGAAAATTCTGCGTTAATAATAACTAGCTGTTAAAAAAATAAATATATAAAATTTGTTAACAAATATTATTATAAACAAATTATAATATACACAATTCTTACAAAAATCAAGGTATTTCACTATGAGATAAAGGTTATGTAAAAATTTAGTTTATAATTACCGTTAAACTAAGTAGAAATATATGTAAAAATGTTGAGATATACATAATTTATGATTATTTGAAATATTCTTTCTACAAATTTCTTAATATCTAATAACAAACCAACGTAACAATCATATCACATAAATATATTTCAATTTATTTCTATATGAGGATTGTCTGATTTTATTGGTTATGTTATCATCGATATTCTATTTCTGCGCTTGCGTTTAGGAATTAGTTTTGTTCATAGACAAAAATTAATTAACGTCATTTTTGTTATATGTTATTCAACCACGTTTCAAATTTATCAGTTTATTTAATATAAGTGTTATTATATGTTATTATATCCTCCATTTATTTTCTATAAGTAATATATGTATATATATATACAACGAAATAAATTATACCTAAAAATGAAATTTAATAATTCCGAAATGTTTACAAATATAATTATAATTATAACAAACAATAACACATATTTCTACATATTACATAATACATAATTTATGATGGACTTATATTAAGAAAGTATTATTTCATTCTCATATCTTAATCTAATTCTTCCAAATGATCTAACTTAATTTTTGTTGAAAGACAAATATTTTGTGGAATTCTACTCTTCTTGGGTTTCTTTATCTGTTTCTGTCCAACTACATATTCCGGCATAATAACTTTGCAATTTCTAAATGTTGGCTTATCTTCTGGATATACAATACTCGATGAATTTTCTGATTTAGTTGATTTAGATTTCGGTTTTTTAAATTCTATTTTAGAAGTTGATTGAACTTGGTTTGATTTAAATGATACTTTAATATCATTTGTATTCGAAACTGTTTCATCTATATCCATTTTATTTTCCAATTTTCTCTCTTGCATTTTACGTGCTTTCAATTCTCTTAAAAATGATAATGCTACACGAGTATTACTATGATCTGTCATATCTTCATTAGATACATCATCCAAACTGTATTTGGTCCATTTATGAGGATTTCTATGATAATCCGGTATACTTCTATAGATAGAACGTGGAGCAGGTCCTTCTGGTCGCTTAAAAATACTTTGTCTTCCTCGAAATTTATGCGTTTCATATTTTCTTTTTTCATCATTTTCCATTGGCCGTGATCTACAAATTTCTCTCGATTCTATATTTACTTCCATATAATCTAAACGAGAATCTCCTCTACGTCTGTTATATTCTTTTTCTGCAATAGATAATTGATCTACCAATGCTTTCATTTTGTTTGAAAAAGCAGAGGAATTATATTCTTGTTTTTCATTTACATTTGTATCATGTAATTCGTCATTCGCTGATAGTTTCATTTCTAAAGGGAAAATATTGAATTTTTACAAATCTATATACAATAAAATGTTCTCGAATGTTTTCAAAATAAAATCATAAAATATTAATAACTTACTGATATATTTGAAAAAAGGTTAATAAATTCCTTGAAATATTGAATTTGTGTTCCTTCTTTACTAGTTTTAGATTTATGTGTTAAATATTATTAATGAATTCATAAAACAATATAATTATAGCTTATCAAAGTTATAAACAATACATACGTTATTTAACATTCGACTAGTTTTAATACAATGCAAAATAGGATCAAATAGAATGGACACTGGTATGTATAAAGCAGCGTAAAGGTTATGCGCAGAATATATCTATCTTCAACGTCATTGGACGATTCTTTTTCACAACAAAACTGTTTCTCTCATCCACCGTTGCATTCAAACGTAGTTCTCATTATTATTGTTAGAGTGCATCAAGTGTAATTTCTCATTAAAATGAAATGGCAAATTTTTAAGTAAAATAGGTTAAAAAGTTATTAAAAATTCATCGTTTATTTAAAATTAATTTTTTATTTATGAATTACTTGGGTTGTATGTAAAAGAATAGCACACATAGATATTAAAATGTGATATTTAGTTTATTAATTTACTTTATATATACTTTGATAGTCTCTTTGTTTGGCATTAGTCTACACATAAAACTATGTAATTAAACGTCATTACACTATTGAATATTATAAGATATAATTTGTTTTAAAAGTATCATATCAATCATATTCAACATTCCATCTATAATATAACATAAATTTTAAGTTCGTTCAAAAATTAATAAATATATATATATATTATAACTAAACGATGTATATACATATAAAGAATAATTATTAATATTCACATAACGGTCGGTCATAATAGAAATGTAATACAATATAACGTTTCTAATAATACATAAAATTCTCAACGATGTAAATATTAACTTGAAGATTATCAATTATGAATTATAATAGCAATAATAGAATTTTAAACGATTATAAACGAATGTCAATACGAAGATAGATGTGTAAAAATTTATGTGCTCTATCAAAATCATTTAATTATATATTATTACGTTTTTTCTTTTTTCGTTTTCTTTCTTTATTTTCTTATTTATTTATTTATTTTTTAATTTTTTTTAAGAAAAAGAGCTAATTATTCACTCGTATCTAATTGAAATTAATAAACATAAAAAACTTTGTCAATACTAACGGATTATTTGAGAAGAGTATAAAACTTCGTAAATAATAAAGTCTTTGATTCGCCATAGAAAAGCTGTATAAATGTAGAAACAAATATATATATATATATATATATATATATATATATATATATACACATACACACATATGTATATATAGGCTGCTTTAGAAATAGATAGTCAAAAACCTTGGTATCGTATTTTACTCTCCTTAAGGATGAAAAAAGGTCATGTTAGATTATCACGATACAATAAAAATTTAGCCACTTATTTCCGAAGCATTTTGTATATATATATATTTATAGCATATTAAATAATTGCACTTAGAAGCGATATTAACTCGACAAACTTACATTGCTTTGAAATCAAATGAATGGACGAGACAATGTGTGTGTATATGTATGTTTGTATGTATATATAATATATATAGTATATATATATATATATATATATATATATATATGTATATGTTTATGCCGATTATATTTGCAAGTAACAACGTATGCATATTTCTCAAATCGATTACAATTGTTTTCTTCTAACTTTCTTCTAACTTCGGCTACATAGGAAATTCGCTAAATTTAAGTTAATAATGAACACAATCAAAGTCAGACTAGATTATTATAATATTATAGCACAATATATATAGGAATAATTATTAATTTATTTATCAAATTATATGTTATTCTTGTCTGTTTCTTATTTTGCAATTATTAGAAATAAATAAGACAATAAAACAAAGGAACATTTCGAGATTGTTAATTATTCTTCTGTTAGGAGAAAAATAATAAAAGTTGTTTAGTCTATGATATATAAAAATATTCATTCTTTCAATGCTCTCGAGATTGTAGTCTAAATGTATGTGTGTGTATATATATATATATATATATATATATATATATGTATAAGTATATGTATATTAACTTTCCGGCAATTGACAATAAAACTGTTTACTGTATATGTATGTATATATGTATGTACTTTCTATTTTCAAGTGTCTGACTAACTTTCGGAAAAACAATTAAACATAATTATTAAATATAATACGATTACTGTCATATAAATATTGTCATATAAAACATACAAGTTCTATTTTTTTTTACTTTTTTTTTTTTTTTTTTATAGCGTTCGATGGCACTGTATAAGGAATATCGAAAATAAAAAAAGAGAAAATTCATCGATTGAGATCTAAGTACCACGTTTTTCGTTGTTTTCGATTATTATCGATCTCATAAATTCTACGTATATAATATTATTACTATATTTTTAATATCGAATTCAAAATGAAGAAAAAAGTGCAGTTGAAAACTTTTTTCATATTTATCTCGATAAGAGATTCAGTAATAAAATGTAAGATTTCTTTCGATCCTCGGATTTATTCGAATACGCACGCTAAGACGCGCACGAAACAGGTACAAATTCTGGAACATGCTTGACCGGCACACTCTTTCCGTCGATTTTTTCTATTATCTTGACGTTCCTTCTTACCTGATTTTAACATACTACAACCTTGACTATGATACGTTATCGTCCCAATTCTAGGTGTATTGGTTAGCCTCCATAAAGGATTGTTCGTGGAAATATTTATCTATAATTTAAATAATAATAAAAAATATAATCATTATGTATATTAATTTATCTTTTTATCAAAAAAAAAAAAATATATATATATATATCGTACAATTGAAAATTTATCGTGTATGATAAAAGGAAAGAAAAATATTAAATTAAAAAATTAAATATCATAAAAAAAAACGTCGGATATTATAAATATCTAAAAGTTTACCTCTTCTTTACCAGGATGTCCAAGAATTTTGGCAAATATAAAAGCGGACTCTTCGCTAGTTAAAATACCATGGGCCATTGGGCCATCGATGAATTCCCTATCCGTCATAAGTAAATATCTTACAGAGTACCAAACTTCATCCGATAACGATGCCCTTTTGTTCGATGATGTTGGTTCGACGCCACGTTTTCTACAATTCGATGCAGCCCATCTATCGAGTGCAGCAAAAAGAATAGCTTCGTTAGGTAATCTCAATGTATCGCGACACGCAATTTCCTTAACTTCCTTGACATTCAATTCCTCGAAACGTTCTTGAAGAAGTACAGTTGAAGGATCAGCATCAATGACATTTAAACATCGAAAGAGAAGTTCGGTACAGGCTGCAGCTATAAATATATATATATATTTTTTTTTATTAAAAAAAAAAAATATATGGATTGTACAATATTATTAAAATATCGATTGTACAATATTATTAAAATAAAATGTTCACCTATTTCACTACCCTCGTCGTCGTCAGATGCTGGCGGAGCTGAAGGTCTATTAGATGATTCTTCCGTATCGTTATCTTGAGGCGTAGAAGGAGATAAACTATTTGCATATAGATGAAGATTTTCATAGATTTCGAGAACAGTCGAAGAATCTAAATTCTCTTCGAGATAATTTATTGCAAAACGTGCGAGATCTAAACAAATATATTGATGCGCTACATCGAGTGTTGCTCTGGCAGTTGATACTGATTGAAAGATAATGGGTTCGTCGTTCAGATATCTGTGACAGATAAATAAACAAATGTTCGTTGAAACATGAAATTAAATTCAATATATTATATTATTCTTGTCTTTCTCATTTTTTCCATTTGTCCTGATACATTTAAATCGTTTAGATGATATAATAAAATAATCTAAAAGATAAAAAAAGAAAAAGAAATTTTGTATAGCTTTTAGTAACTTTTAATTTTAGTAGCTTTAAAGTAATATTAAATCAATATTGAGATCTCGATTTATCTTCGTATCTTCTTCTTCTTTTTTTTTTTAATTCATCTTGATATTTAAATAATTTATATAATCAAATAATCTAAAGAATAAAATTATTTATGACTTTAAGAGAATATCTTTGTGTCCTTTTAAATTCGAATTTATGACAACAAGTAAGATTTTTATGAGAATTGAAAAAGAATTAGCATAGTTTCTTGACTGTATGAATATTAAAAAAAAAAAAAAAAAAAAAAGAAAAGTTGATAAGGATTATAAATGTAATACCTGAAGAAATGATCGAACGCTCGTTTTTCGATATGTTTTATGGTTAAAAGCGGAGGAGGATCGGTTCGTTCTGGTGCCATAGGTCCCGTAAGCATTGCACGAAAGCATTCAGATTTTTTAGCCAATCGTTCCCTTTCTACACAATACCACCAGGTGTCCCCAGGCAACCCTACCTGCATTGACAGTAGACCGAAGAAATCTTACACGCATGTTATTACACCATCTGCTATCTTCTCAATATTTGTTAAATCGTAAATACATAGGACATGAACGATATGATTAATTAAATAATCATATATCAAGAAAGTATATTTTCTTTCGATCATTTTATATTATTTATCTTATAATAAAATTAAAATAAATAAGATAAAGAATTTAACTTTTTTTTATCGCAAAAGCTTTTTTTTTTAATTAAAAATTCGAATTAATTTAATTTAACATTAAAGTTTAAATCGAATATTATGAAAGATATTATTTATTTGAATGTCGTCAAGTGTCATGATACTTTTTAATCATGATTTTTATTTTAAAACGAAAAATCAAGATAAAACTTTGTTTTATTTTTTAAATTTGAAATTAAAAATAATAAAATCTTTTTGTGTTTTTCTTTTATTTTTTTAATTTTATTCTTTAAAATAAATGGATCTTGATTACTCGTGACTTATATTTTAATAACAATTAAATTTGATAATTATTATAATTGAGATCTTTATTGTTTTCTTATGAAAAAAGAAAGAACATGATCGAATATTTCTTATACATATACATAATAAACACAACAATATAATTAATATAAAATTAATATAAAATTAATATAAATACCTCGAGATTGACCATGTTACGAGGATCAATGTCAGACGTAGTCTCGTCCGATACGATGAGTGGAAGAACTTCGGACATATTTTTCGAGGACAAATGTATCGCAGTGACCTTGAGAGAGATCCTATTTCGTAGAAAAACCTCTCGAATGTTTTCCCACGTTTTCTCAGTCTCCGTATGCCCGATACATCTCGTATCATCAACTGAACGAAATAAATCAATAACTTTCTTCGTTAAATTCATCGAAGATTCTTTGGTTTTATTTTGTGTAAAAAAAAAAAAAAACAAAAAGAGAGAAAGAGAGAGAGAGAAGAAATTCTTAAAGTTTACAGTGAGAAATCGTATGGTATACTAATCGTCATAGGGACATTTTCGATCAATTGTTATCACCTTTAAAATTATATTTCAATCATTTTTTATCATCAATCCTTTTAAAATCCTACCGTAAAACGTACAAATATTTCCCATTAACCATGATGGTATCTAAGACACACATGGGTTTGGCAAGTATTCGCAATAGATAGTACGAAGTTCTGATTATTTTAGTATTTCTTCAATAATGATAAAAGATAAAAAGTTCTCTATACATAATACCTGATATATATATATATATATATATATATATATATATATATATATGTTGTCTATAAAGGGACGATATAGCGATAATTTATCTTTTCTATAAATCTGCGTTTTTCTAAAAGATCTTTCATTGAGTCAATGAAATTTCTTTTTTTTTTTTAACCGATCAAAATCTAAAAAGTTATTTAACACACTCACATAAATATATATATATATATATATATATATATATACATATATATATATATATATACACATATATTTAGAACTGTCACGAGAATTCACTTTAAAAATACATGAAATATAATTTTGTTAGAGGAATACATTGATAAATTTTCGAGAGAAACCATTCGAATTCTCGAACTCGACTGACAATTCAAATCGACTTTATCTTAAACATCAACTTAAATGTTAATTTAATGCCCTTAAATTTTATCGAATATGACGTGGATGACGACGACTGTTTATAAACACAAGCAGTTAACGAAAGTCAGTAAGAATGTATTTTCAATACGTTACTTCTTCCAAGACAAATATAAACAAATCGATACAATGTCTACAAAAACCTATAGAGATCTTTTTTTGTATATTTTCTCCTCTTTATTTTGACGATCTTTGAACTACCAAGAAGTCGATAAAAATGTCATTGAACTTTAATTCGTATTTAAAGTCGATATTATCGATGACCAAATATTCTAATGAAAGTTAACGACTGACGATCCTCATCTATTGATAATTTCAAGGAAAAAATATTTTTTTAAACGTTAGCGATAGCGCTTTCAATAAAATAAATGTATTCTTTGATCCTTGCTATTTCAATATTAAAGATGATCTAATTTGAATCATTAAAAAAGTAAAAAGAAAAAAAATAAAAAGCATTTATTATTAATTAATCCTCCTAGAGTTATTTGTATCTTTTGAATGAACGAGATTGTCAGATATTAATTAAACGAGATTATATATATATATATATATATATATATATATATATGTGTATATGTAAAAGAGAACAATATACGTCGACGATGAATTTCTATTTCTGTTTTCGTCGAGCTTTTCTCGTGCCAAGGTTGCTCGTACATATTCACTTGCCAAAAATAGGAAGATCGTTTTATTTGACGATGAAAATCAAGCGAAACTTTCGACTCGAGACGAACTACCAAGATGCTGATCTTTTGTCTCTCTCTTTCTCTCTCTCTCTCTCTCTCTCTCTCTCTCTCTGTCTCTCTCTCTCTCTTTCTCTCTCTGTCTCTGTTTCTTTTCTCTTAGAAAGGAGATCGTTGACTTTGAGGATCACGCTAATATTAGATCGACTAAAGAAAGAGTACAGACACGGGCCTACATGCCTCGATCTTTTCGAGTAATTCGCTACAAAAAGGCATACCATATGAATTATAAAGTAAAATATTTTCAAATGAATATGTGTAGCATAAATAAATTGAAAGAGAGAAAAAGAGAGAGAGAAAGAGAGAGAGAGAGAGAGAGATAAAGAGAGAAAATTGAAGGATAGCTGTAGTTCGTTGAAAAAAAAAATTAATGAATGAATAAAGAAAAAAAGAAAAAAGGAAATAAAACTTGTTTCATAAGAATACAAAGACGTCGGTATACATCGTATGAAAAAAAAAGAGTGGTTTAATAAAATTAATGCAAACCGACATCATCACTGGTAATTAAGTTAAACGAGTTCTTGCACACGGCCTTTTAATTCAATTGAAATTCATTCCTTTTTGCGTTTTACACACCCGCATTAATCGCTAAAATTTTTCATTTTCGTATGAGGAAGAGGAAATAGTGCAAAATATATCGGAAATAAATACATATACTTTTTATATTTTATGTACTTTTGAGTTCTTTACAAAATTTCAAAAATGTTGATTGATTTGATTCGTTAAGAATGAAAGATGATAAAAGAATGAAACATTTGTTAATTGAATCATGATTCACTTTTGAAGTGAATCTTTTTTCTTCTTTTTTTTTTTCTTATTGCAAAAGCAATTTTATCGTCTTTACCATAACATGGTTTCACTATGGAGGTCTAAATTCCTTAGATAGACAAATGCAAGAACGAACGTAACCTCGGAATAGGAGGCAATGTATGCTATCTGACGATACGTATATTAAGTCCGGTTATCGTTGTCCACTCAAGTGTATCGAGTAACAAAAACTATCGTGTGAATTTGTAGAATGTAAAGTTACTTCATAAAAGTTTGTAATGTAAAATGTATGCCATTCTTTTTTTTTCTCTCTCTCTCGATATATTTCTCAAAAGAAACAGTTTAAAAATTAAAATATAATGAAATAAATTATTTTACACAAATCGACATGTTTTTAGTATAATAATAATTTCTTTCCTTTTTTTTTTTTTCCTTTTTTTGATTCCTTTATCACATTCACGTTGACCGGTGAAATTGTAGTTATTTATTTATTAACGAACTTTTCTTCGTTTTTCTAATTTTACAAACGAGCCATGTCACTGGATTATTTTTTTCTTTTTGTTACATCGAATTATTATTTTATTAAATTGTTTAGTTTCTTCACGACTTTGAGATAACAAGCGAGGACGGTACATACTTTTGATTTATGTGCGTTTTATCTTGAAAAAAAAAAAATTATTAAAACCGCAAAAAAGGAAGTATCCTTGACATATAGAGATAAAACGAAAGTGATTAGCTCAATTGCAAATAAGTTTATAATAATATTACTCGGTATGCATTCATCGCACTAACAACAACAAAAACAACGACTATGAAAACAACAATAATAACAACAGAGCGAGACTAATCAAAAATAATTTATCGAGATTAAGACGATAAATGAAATATCAAGATGAAAGTAAAAGTATTCAAGATTAAATTTGAAAACGGATCACGTTTGGAGTGTCACGTTGTGCCGTTGTTTCAATGTCAACAGGTCTGAATCAAAGTACCCGTATGATCGTCGATTTGTTTCATACAAATTAAGAGACATTTTACATGGTTAGTCATATATTATATACATAAATAATTAAATAAATAAATTAAATAATTAATTCATTCATTTCGGGAGTTATTTGTACGGAATTTATATAATCGAAAGAAAAAACAAAGAAAAGAAAAAAAGAAGTAAAAATAATATCGATATGTCGATAAGTGCGCAAGTTATTATTTGCTTAAAAATGATAACACGTAGGAAAACGAAGTCACTCGTGAACAAATAAACTTCATTTAAGATATTTTATGGAAACATTTATCGCTTTATAATTTGTTCAAATAAATAAATTGCAAAAACGAGAGGAAATAAAAATTTCTTTTTTTTTTTTTGCTATTAACAAACGATAAAACTCTATGACTCAATGATGTCTAAAAGAAGAATGAAATATTTGAAAAGAGGTGTTCGATTAATCGAATTGGAATGAATCTATCGGCTGGTCTTATTAAGAAGTACCCGCATTGTTGGAACCAATCGAAATCGTTCATTTAAGTTGATTTTAATTATCGATATAGAAATTTTTTTCTTTTTTATCTTCCTTTCATTCTCTCCATTTTTTTTTTTTTGTTAATCGATATCAAAAGTGTTTGGACGAATGTCACGGTGAAAGTATACCATATTTAAATGAACGATTAAATTCTAGATCCTTTACCGTCGAATTATACGGTCACGTATATACGTAACTATGTACCAATTGTAAAAAAAAACTTGATTGAAAAAGTTTGAACGATTGGTAAAGGCTACATAGATGCATATATTCTATATACATACACATGCACATTATACAATTGTGTTTCGATTTTGTGTTTTTCTACGTTTCACTCGTTGAGCTCTACTAGTTTGGATAGCAAACGTTCGTTGAATGCATTGATAGATCTTAATAATAAAGAAATGAGGTGAGAAAGAGGGAGAGAGAGAGAGAGAGAGAGAGAGAGGGAGGGAGAGGGAGAAATAAGAAGGAACAATGAATGCAAATGATAAAGAATGACTGGAAATTATATCACGTTGCAATTACGAATGATCCATGATCGAATTATTCATTTTACAATTTTCTTCATCTCTTATTTTTTTTCCTTTCTTTTTGTAGGAAACTATAAATCTCAAGTTCGAATAGTATTAATAATTTGCCGGAAGACGAGTAACTTCTTTCAAGAACAATAAGATCGATTGTTAGCACCCTCAACACGAACGATACGGAATGAAAACGTTATGCGTAACAATGACAAATGTGTTAATTAAATCGGCACGCGTGTCGTAGTTGGGAAGTAAGAATGAATAACGTGCGAAAATTAGTCAACGATGGAAAACATTATAATCTTATGGAGAAACCTTGGGTAAAACTACTTGCGATACTTTAACAAGGTCTCCTTTAGCCAAAGAATTACGAACGTATCAAATTGTAGAAAAATATCACGATTACGAGAGCCAGGCTTTGCGTGCACGCATTCGTACATGAATGGAAGAAGACAAATATTACCGGAAGACATTTATTCTTAACAAAAAAAAAAAAAAAAAAAAAAAAAAAAAGAAAAAAAAAACTATATCGCGATCATAATAAATTTGATTAATTTACTATTAATTAATGTAAACGTTTGTATTGTTAACAAGAACAAAAAAAATAAATAAATAAATAATAATATATATAAACAAGAATTATTTTACGTATAAAAAAATTGTTTAAAAATGACCTTAAAATATCGTAGAATTATTAATTATCATAAACGTTTTTACTCTTCGATCGAAATTATTCTATTGTATCACGTAGAAATCGAAGTTCCCTCTTTCATTCGAACTCTTTCATATTCCATCAACGAGATCTGTTTCAAGGAATTTTATGACTCAGTACGGCGATCAATATTGGATCGCACACATTTATTACAGCTGTACCGATTGTAAGACGCACACCTCTCTTGCATAATAAAGCTTCTCGTTGAGGAGATAATGATGGTTTCTTCGATGGTGGCTCATGCTAATTGCATCGTAATACTTTGCTCGATTTCTTTTTATTCGAACATCATTAAGGATTTCCTCCGACAATTTCACACAAAAATTTGTTTATTAATGAAAAAATATTTATCATCAAAACCATCTAATTGTAAATAAAATAGAAAGAAATAAATTTGTTCTTATTAAGATAAATTAGAAGAAAAGAAAAAAGAAAATAAATAAACTACAAAATTCACGAATGTTTACCGATCATTATGAAAAATCTAATAAGTAAACACGTATTTTGTAATGGACACACGTAAGATACTATGAATAATTTATATGTAAATTTTTCTAATCGTTGAAAGAGAGGGAGAAAAGAACAAAAGTTTTTATTTATTTCTTTTCTTTTTTTTATAATAAAAATAAATAAAAACAAAAGAAATGTTTATAATCGAAAAAACAATGTTTACAAAAATGCTTACCGGCCATTTTGAAAAATCCAACAAATCCAACGAGCAAACGCATATCTCGAATAGACACGTGAGATCCCATAGGTATAATTTCTATTCAAAATTTCTTTCTTTTTTTTCCTTTTCTTTTTACTTGAAACAAAACGAACGAAGTATCGTTGACGAATAAGAACGTCGTATCAATTAAAACATTTCGCGTTTCACATCCGACGATGAACGAACGCGAAATGAACTGGCATCGAGTAGGTCCGTGCACTTTTGTCGTTTTGAATGCGACCGCCAGCATCCGGCCTGCAGGAAATCACGTGACCCATCGCGTCAACAATGGAATAAAACTTGCCGATTAATCAATTATCTTTTTTTTTTATGGATGATTTTGCGGTGAAAAGATGAGATACATGAATGTATTAGAAATCTAATAGACCTGTGTGAGATAAAGAGAGATAAAGAGAGAGAGAGAGAGAGAGAGAGAGAGAGAGAGAGAGGAAAGAGAGAGAGAGAGAGAGAGAGAGAGAGGAAAGAGGAAGGAAGAGATAATCATGGAAAAAAACTATAGTTTAATGGAACTTCTCAATTTTCTATAAATGTAAATGAATCATGCTCTTCCTCATAGAAAGAAATAAAGTAAACGAATTCCCATTTCTTTTTTTACAAAATTGAACGAATGAAAGAAAAAAAAAGAAAAAATGAATTAAATAAAATAAAAGAAAAGAAAAGAAAAGAAAAGAAAATTTTATCTTTAAGAATTATTCGTACTTGATTAATTGAGAACACTTTCTATTCGAAGTTGTGATAATTCGTTTGAGGTTGTTAACAAGCTTTAACGTAATAAATGTATCTATTTCGATATTTTTTAAAGCAAAGGGAAAAGTTCAAGTCAATGTTACGAACGTGCAAATAATACTCTCCTGTAGTTTCAAATGTGTATATACATAATGTATACATATACATATATATATATATATATATATATATATATATACACAAACGTACGTGAGTATGTGTGTTTATATAAACTTATGAGGATTAACTCGTGCCTGCATGACACACACGTGAGTTCATGTGATACCATCGAAATCGCATCGAGCACGACGATACAATAGTTCTTCTACCAATGATATCATTGGACTAATATGACAATCTTAGAAAGGGAGAAAGAAAGAGAGAGAGAGAGAAAGAGAGAGAGAGAGATAAATAGAAAGAGAGAAAGAGACCAAAATAAAAAGAAACAATAAAGAATAAAATGCATAATATAAAATAATCTTATTTCTTGAAATGATCTTCGAATGTATCATCTATCTACATATGTACATGTTAATGTATATTATATACGTGTCTAATATCTAAAACAACGATAACGGTTCATCGATAAGTCACGTCGAATTAATGATTAAATCTAAATAGATTAATTTCAATGGTAATTGTTTCCTCGAACGTAGACCTACACCGTACAATTAGAAACAGTTTCTCGATCTGTCTGACTCACGCACTTTATAAAACGGGAATCGTACGTAATACGGTAAAATAAGAAACATTCAAGTTTACGATCGTATTATAAGTGAATAAGTGTTGATGCTATTTCAGGTGCAAACTCGACGGTCCCTAAACGTTTTTTCCTTTTCTTTTTTTTTCTCGAGTTAATCGTTCATCACTTTGATGATATCTTTAGAACTATTAGAAGAAACTCTTCGATTACTCGTCGAGTCATCATATATCGATATATCAATGTGAACCTTTGAAATGTTTTAATCAAGATCGAATTTATGTGATGTACCTATCAATTTAAAAAAAAAGGAATGGCCCTTCGATGTAACCAACATAGGACAAGTACCGGTGTGATCAATACTCTACCTACCTCAGTCTACAGTTTGACGCATACGCACACACACATGTACACAAGCACGCGCATACACGTATACGTACACAGGTATCTACATTCTCTGTTAAAGTACTCTCCCTCAGTAACCAGAGGAGGGACAGAGGACTGACTTGACTGGTGGTCGCTTTCTTTGCGCAAAATCCAGCTTGGCGCTGCGAATGAAAATAACGATTTTACAATGGTACACATTGCTATTACATATTGTTATATTCAACAATATACCTATATATTACAATATATCGTATATCATTATAATACGTTCTATTCGCGATAATAAAGAAAAAACGTGAGACGT
This sequence comes from Vespa crabro, assembly GCF_910589235.1. Taxonomy (NCBI): domain Eukaryota; kingdom Metazoa; phylum Arthropoda; class Insecta; order Hymenoptera; family Vespidae; genus Vespa; species Vespa crabro. The sequence goes on from NC_060964.1 coordinate 1,660,564, forward strand.
AAGTGAATGTAGAGATTGAAAAAAAAAAGAAAAAGAAAAGAAAAAAAGAAACGAAAAAGGAAAGGAAAGAAATGAAAAGGAACAAGATAAAAATTTTGTTAAAAATATTACAGGCTCACATTATTCATACTTAGCATCTGTTTACTCGATTCACTATGGATACAAGACTTATCTATGATATCGTAGAAATATACGTATATATTTAGGTAGGTATCGATCGTTTCGCAGTAGTTCGGGCTTACAATAATCAGACGGAAACCTATTAAAATATTACTAACGAGATTATCATTGTTACGAAATTATAATTAGATAGAAATATACATTTATTGGATTGTGTGCTATTATAAATATTTCTAAGAGAACAAAACTTCAGATACCAGTGATAGAAGGAAATTATTGGACGACGTTTAATATATGAAGGATTACTTACTTTTAGGGATTTATTTTTGTTCGATACTATATCCAATATTTCAACAGAGAAACGAACGGATATCGTAATAGGATGATAACGTTTTATTAGTTTCTTTGAATCATCAACCATGAATCGAACGAGGGAATATTGGTGAAGGGACGACATGAAGAGAGAGAGAGAGAGAGAGAGAGAGAGAGAGAGAGAGAGAGAGAGAGAGAGAGAGAGAGAGAGAGGAAGAGAGAGAGTAAAAGAAAAGATAAAGAAACCTTGTAAAATTTTCACTGAAAACTATCAGTTTTCTTTACCCTTAATCACGTAAAATGTGGACAATACAAGATGTCGTAATGATAAATATGAAATAAAAATGATAAAGGAAGTAACAATTTAAAGGTAGCGTTACGAAATAATAATAATAATAATAATAATACCACCGTAAGAATAAATATGCGCGGAGAAATAATCTTCGTTGACAGAATTAACAAAGCTTGCGAATAATTATCAGTGATTAAATAGTTGCTCGTTCCCGTAGCTAACAACCGGCACTAAGACGAAGATTATCTCGTTGAAATGAAATGTTTATTCCCGTCACTGTTGTTCCATAAGTACACTTCCATGATTAGATAATATCATTTCATGAAAGTACCGAAATTTATAATCTTACTTTTAATTATATATATACACTAAGATTAACACTGGTAAGTATTAACTTATGCATTTCGAAGATTTATGATTGCTAATATATGATAATACCTTTTATGTATTCATATGAATAAAGAACTTCACTGGATACACGAAAATAAAAAAAAAATAAAAAGAAATAATGATTTTCATTCACTGCACAATTTTTTTTCTCTCTTTCTTTTTGTTTTCTTTTTCTTTTTCTTTTGTTTTTTCTTTTTTGTTTTTCGTCTTTCTTTCTTTCTTTCACAGACGAACACTCGATAAATATAATACACACTGTGTGTTTTAACGTTTAACTTACTCGATTAGTATCACCCTAAGAACTTATTGTGTGATCTATGAATATTTTTAAAGTGTATTTCTTTCTTTCTTTTTATCGAACGTTCGCTCGAAAATTTTTGTTATTTTTTTTTTTTTTTAATTTTTAATAAATATTAATTGAAGCTATCATTTGTTTATATCGAAAAATATTCGCACTTTAAGACTCGGACAACGTCTGCGTTGGCCGATTACTAGGTCTGCAATGAACATATAATTCGCACGAAGGAACCGGTGCCCTGGCATCGGGCATATCATTGGCTATACATAGCATGCGTCCCGATGCGCAGACGCCTAACATTCTCCGTTCTTTTCTCGTATAAACAATAACACGTTCTTTTTTTTTCCCCTTCTCCACCCCCACACTTCCCTCTTTCCCTGCCCCTCTTCGTCATAATTCATTTCTCAATACATTCTAAATTTTCTATTATTTCAAGAAATAAAAATTTACATTTTTATTGTTCATAGCAATTTTGACGATTACGATAGTAGATGACACTTTTTAATAAGGAAGAAAAAATTTGTAATTCTAGTCAATATCTTTAAAGATCGAAGAATGTATTTTTAAATTCACGTTTTCAATTCGAAAAAACGTATAGATTGTCGAATTCACTTCGAAAATGTACGTGACCCCTTTTCATCTAAAACTGACCTAAATAATTTACATGAGTATCATAAAAATAACTATCCCACGAAATTAATATTTTTAGTGAGTTACCGATTGACCTGCTGTTCACATATTCTCATGGAAGATACGACAGGAAGAAATCTAATCATTAGATCCGGTACGGAACAATAAAGTTTTTAACATAATCGAGATAATAACTACATTAAGATGTATAACGCAATGCGTTAGCAGATCGATCTCAGTCACTAAAAATCGATTGTTCTACCTAAAATGGTACGTTAATTTGCGTTGAATAGTTTTTCCAATGTAGAACTTATCCTTGCGAGTAACTTAATTTGTCAATGCACCTTCGAAGACAAAGAGAAAAACGAGTGTATTTATAATTTCTTGTGTTATTCACCTTTGAAGAGGAAATGAATTAAAGAGAATTTCTTTCTCTTTTTCTCTCGTATTTCATAAACAATTATCTCGTTTTGGATAAATAAGATCCTTATTAATGTGTGTGGATTAATGTCTGAATAATATTTAGATAAATAATAATTATAATAAAAATATAATGAAAAAGATTATAATTCAAGACAATTGTTTATATATAATAATTTTTTCACTCGATAATATTATCCATGTATATACGTATATCAATACAAATTTCTAACAAACTAATCAAAACAACTTTGTCTTACTTACGAAATAAATCTTTTGTTATCGGTGAATTAGATAGGGTAGGGTTTATATGATCTGGTCTGAAGTAAAAATGTCGAATATGTATGTATATATCGATCCACTTACATTTTCGTCCCTGTGTAAGCTGTACGAAAGTAGGTCAAGCAACAAGATCCAGTCTTTAGGTATGGTCCATAGTCATTCGAGTTTGATAATACTTCCGATGAAAAATGAATCACTGAATAAAAAGAAAAAAGAAATATGCCTTAGATAAATGATGTATTGATAATTTACGAGAAATCGTAATACAAAGAAATCAGTGTTACGTTGAATCACCAAAAATTCATTAATTAATTTTAATTTAAATCGCGAAATATTTAATTGAAATTTTATAGATAAAAATCAATATAAAAATCATTGAATATATACATATATATTTTATATATCACTCGTTTAAGTATATTGTAAACACGGTCATTTTTTTATTTTCAAAATAAATAGTAAGGAAATTGTAAATATTAAATGTGATATTTTTTATGTAATAACACAAAAAATTTAATATAATAAATATACAAAAGAAAAAATAATCCGCCCAACGTGGGGCTCGAACCCACGACCCTGAGATTAAGAGTCTCATGCTCTACCGACTGAGCTAGCCGGGCTTATACAATTCGCTTTATAAAGAAATATATTAATTGGAATAAATATATATCTTTTCTATAAAACAACTGTAATATTTGATTATTAATTTCTTTGAGAAAATTTTTTAAATGAACAATAATATAATAATAAAAGAGAGTTAAGCTGTATCTAATCTATTCAACTTTTAAGAAATTACTATTGTATAAAATATAACATTGTTTTAATTATCGAATATATATTAACAAAATCTTTTATATTTTATCATAATATATATTTTTTTACAAAAAGAAAAGTAATATATACATATTTCATTTGAATGTTTAAAATAAACCAATCTGCATTCAATTCTGTATTATCGTTTTCTCATTGGTTTGATAAAATAAAAGATTTCGATAGGTATTTAGTTGCAATGTTTCACAAATGTATTTATATATTTAAAAAATTAGAATAATCATGTCTTCTCAAAGAGAAGGATTTATAAGATATTAACGAATAAAATGTAACAGTAAGTGTAAATGTGTTTGAACGATTATGAATTTTTTTTCTTTGTTTCTGATTGAAAAATTCTAAATAATATAGAATGTAACGATAAGATGTCGCCACAAACATTTTCTAAGATAGTCGAAACCTATCGCGCGGGATATCAGAAAAGTAGTTGCCATTGGTTAATGTACCGATAATAACACGTGTTTACTTATCTTTTACGAATTATTTCTTTTTTAAATAAACGTTTTATCGTACGTGATATAAAATTTGAAGGATAACATTAAAATGTCACGATCCATAAGAGATTCTGACGAGGATGTAGAAATGAAAACAGGTTTGTATGATTTATTCTTTTTTTCTTCACCATGCGCAGAAATATACCGGGTCAACTTCGTGTAACGGTCGAAATCTATCGACAAAAATCTGTTACATTTTTATTCAAAACGTACTTGCCAATACTTCGTGTATTCTCAATTAAAAAATGATAGAAATATAAAGCTTCATTACATACTACATTAAACAATCGTTCTATCTATTAGTATTTATTAATTAATATTACGTCTAGTTATCAACGTGAGTGACGGTCATCCAGAAGACGTGACAATTTATCGTTTCAGAAAAATCAATCTAATTTCATTATTATTTCGATATATTTTTTTGTAATTTTTCGATTAAATGATAAAGGTATTGTTTTTCTTTATATAGCGAAATTTTTCTTAATGCTTTACGACAGGTCGAAGGACCCGTACAGGATTTGGGCCTATCATAACCGATTCTCCAGTTCGTCGTAGTAGTAGAAACAAACAGTCTACAAAACAAAGTGGTTCTTCCCCAGATTTATCTATAACCGAAATTAGTGCACAAGGTTCTCGTACTTTTCGTACTCGTGCAGGCACAGCTGATTCTAATACTTTAGAAACTCAGAAGCGTTTGCGTTCTAGTAAAAATTCTGTGGATACAGAATTTGAGACATTATTAGAAACACAACCAAAGAAAATGACAAGGAGAAGCATAGCTACAGCAACTACTTTAAATACGCCAAAAGCTAATACTCGACCCAGGTATAAATCAATATGTATATAAGATATAAATATAATAGATGTATTTATGCCTATGCATTCCTTTTTACAAATAGACGTATGACAAGAGCTGGATCAGAAACAATATCTACACCTACAGGTAGAACAACTCGTAAAACACGAGCTAGTTCTATGGATCCTGAACCTACAATAGAAAAACCAGTTGAAAGACTTAAAACTGAAGTAATTAATACACCAATAAGAGCAAAAAGAAGGGCATCAGTACTACCTTCTCAGTCGACTCTTATAGAAGAAGAAGAAAAGCATTTTCCTGTTGTAGAATTAGAAAAAATCTTAATTGAAACTGACGAAAGTTAGTGTTTTTATTTCTATGTACATTTCTGTATTATTAATGATTATAATCATATTTTCTCATAATTACAGCATCTACCAATATAATTTCAACCAATATAAAAACACCAAATAAAGAACTTGAATTATCAAAAAATAAATCTAATGAAAATAACAAGAGTACTGATAAAATGGAAGAAGAAAAGGATTCTTGTTCTGGTAAGATTTATTAAAACCATATGTAAGGCAATCAAATGAAAGCAAGTAATATTTTTTATTTATCTTATAATTCTTATAATAATGCATGCTATATAATTATATAAAGAAATATCTTTTATAATTATTTATATTAATTTATAAAAAACGTAACTTGTTTTTATTTGACAATATTCTATATTTTATTAATAATTATATTTAATTATTATTTTATTTAAATATTATTTTTTGCATTTTATTATTTATTTAACAACTTTCATAATACACATTTACATTCATAACAGTTAAAGGACCGCTTGATGATTCTTCTGAAAGTAATCATATGGAAATTAGTGAAACTTTCGAAACAAAATTAAAATCATCATTTGATGAAAATAATACGCCAGAGAAAGATAAATATTCTGCTGCTAATATCAATGATGATATATTAACTAAAGAAGTCTCAACAGATTCGCCACATAGTTTTGAAGGTACATCGAAAGAATCGAGATCACTAGATGAAAATATATTACATGTTTCTATAGAGGAAAAGGAAATGAATTCTAGCAATAAAGAAAATGAATGTTTGAATATAAGTAATTCAGTGTCTGAACAAAATAAAATTGTACCTAACATAAAAAACTTACATCAAGAAATTTCTATCACTGTACTTGATATATCGATAAAAGAAGAAAAATATGTTGAAAACAATGATAATATAAAACTAGATAATTCCTGCTTAATAAAATCTTCTTCTGTATCTTTATCAGATTGCAATAATATAATAAAAAGTAATAATAATGTAAATACAAACGAAGACAACTGTTTAGAGGAAGAAAATAAATCTGTATCTATGCCAGATACAAAAGAAACTCCATCTAATGAAGAAGAACATAAAAATACTAGTACGAATAGTACTACTGTAACCGAAAACTTAGATGAATTGAATACTGTGTCATATAAAGTGTTAGTAAATGAAGATGATTCTATACCAAAGGAACAGTCTAAAATAAATGATAGTACTAACAATCAAATACAAGATAAAATAGTTACTGAAGAAGAGAAAAATACAGAAATTGTTAATCAGAACATAAGTAATATAAAAGAAATAAACAGTAATGATGAAATTAAAGATAAGGCAAATGTTTCTGTAAATCCAAAAGAAAAACTTATAGATATATCTACGAAAGAGGATAATTGCAGTAATGACGTAAATGCAACTGAAATACCAAATATTAACAATGATGAGAAAAAATGTAATCCAACTGCTGAAACGCTTTCTACATGTAAAGATTCAAATGCAATTCAGGATAAAAATTCTTCTAATGACAATCAAGATAATATGTCTTCAACATTTGATTCATCTCTTCCTACTTTAGAATTTAGTGATGATTCAATTAAGGATTCTGCTAATAATGCAAAACAAATCGAATTAGATTCAACTAAATGTTTAATAAACTTACAGTCTCCAAAACTTTCCACTTCTATCCCTGAGAAAATTGATTCTTCCACTGTTGCAGAATCCCATGACATACCAGAAGCAGATTTACCTGATAAAGAAGAGGAATCCAAAGTACAATCATCGTCAAATACACCAGTGATGTCAAAAGCAAAATCAGTTACCGAACTTAATGTATCAAAATCAAAAAAGGAAAAAAAGAAGAATGATGTTCAAAATGCTGATGAAAGCGATAACATTTCAGATATAAGGATGTTGTTTCAAGATATCTCTGCTGATGAATGGAAACTAAAAAATAAAAATATCAATATTGAAACTCGAAGTAATTCAATGCATTCGATATCTACAGCAAAATTAGAAACTGACAGTGAAACAGAATGTGATCTTCTTTTAGTTGATAAAAAAGCATGGTTAGCTGCAGAAAAATTAAAAGCATCTAAAGATAAAGACAAATTTGATTATGATTCTGATGATACGATTATATTAAAAAGCAAACTCGATTATCTAAACGATAAATTGAATAATACGAATAAAATAGAAATTAAATCTAAGGATTCTGCACAAGACAATGATAATTCTGAAATAAAAGAGAATATGGAAAAATCTATTAACAGTTCTAAGTTGTCAACTAAGGAAACAAAAAATGAATTGGATGAAGTAGAAAAAAGTCCAAATAAATTAAATGATAAAACAGATATTGATAAAAGTGAAACTGATGTGTCATCACAAAGTGCATCAAAAAAAGAAAAATCACGAAAAAGTATATCCGTATGTAATGTTAGTAGAAGTGTACTAGTGAAATCATTAGATAAACAATTAGAAGAAGAAGAAGAGGTATCTCTGTCACAAAAAGTATTTGAAGATCAAGAAGCTAAAACCACAGTTGATGTTATAAATAAAGTAGAAGTAAATACATTAGAAACTAAACTTGAACGGCAGTCATTAGATAAAAAGCAAAAGAAAAATCGTTCTTTAAATAGTTCTTTAAATAAAAGTGATAAATCAAAGCAAAAATCTAATAAACGTAATAGACTGAACATTTCTTCAAGTGAGGAAGAAGATGATAATCCTGTTAATTCAGAAAAAAATGAAAATAAACGTGATAAATTAACAAAAAGCAATGGAAAGAAAAGATATAATAAAAATTACTCTACAATGGTACATATTGGTTCAGATTCAGATACCTGCGATGAAAGTATTGATTCAAGTAACAGTGGTATAAGAAACAAAACTCCCAGAATTCCTCGTTTCTTATTTAAACATAAGGACGATGAAGAAGAAAATGAAGAACATAAAGAAAGTGGTGACGAATCTAATGAAGATAAATTTTCAGACAGAAGTATAGATTCTGATATTAATGCAGAATATAATCTTGATGGTAAAACTATTGGGAAATTCTCAGATGACGATATACCGGGAGATGAATGTAGAGCATCGGAATCTGAATTTTCAGATCCCGATGATAATGGTTCAGATCTAGCAGACTTTGTCGTTGATGATGACGAAATTGAAGAAGGTGAAGAAGAAGATGAAGTGGAGGACGAAGAGGAGGATGAAGATGAAGATGAAGAGCAGGAGGAGGAAAAGGAAAATCAAGAAATAGAAAATGAAGAAGATAAGAAACTAATTGAAAATAAAAATGAAAAGAAAGAAATAGAGGGTACAGAGGATACAGTAAAGTCATGTGAAGAAAAGATTAAGGTTATAGACAGTGAGGAAATAAATAAAGAATCACAAAATAAATCTATAAATGTGTTTGATGTAAAAAGTGACAAGAAAAAGAATCCAAAACAAAAAGTAAGTACAGAGATAAATTTTTCAGAATCAGATGAAGATGAAATTATATCTGAAAGCAAGGTTGACACCATATCAGAGTTAGATTCTAATACTTCAGGGAAGAAATCAAAAAAGAAACCAAAATTAAATGAGAATAATGAGACTATAGATGAAACTTCAAAGCAATTAAATGAATCTGAGATGATATTCACAAAAAAAGTTAAAGGAACAAATATTTCATTGACATGTAGTACTCCTAAAACTGATGTCGTACAACAGCAGCAATTTAATAAACAGAATATTTCTTCTAATGAAGAACAAGAAAATGTACGTTTAAAGGATTTATCATCGGATAATTATGATACAAGTAAGTCGACTATAACTAATTCAAAAAAGAAACGTTCTATAGAAAATAACATTTCTACTGATTTATTAGAATTACTTAAAGATGCAAATCTTCCTAAGACTTTATTATCCAAGAAGGCCTATTTAAATAAAACAATATCGCCATGCAGCGAAACGCCTACAACAAAATATTTAAAGAAACAGAAATTAAATGATAGCGCGCCAAATATTAAATTTGAAAAAAATAAAAATGCCTCAGAAAAAATTGATTTCATAGATGATGATAAAGATAATGAACAAAGTGAAAATAAAACTATTCCTGGAGAAACTACTGAACTGTTAGAATTAAACTCGTCTGCATCAATTAAGAGAAAAAGATCTGCAGAAATTAGTGATTTAAACGATAAGACAGAATTGAGAAATAAGAAAAATAAAATGAGTTCCAAAGTGGATATACATACTGGATTTGATAATGAAAAAGAAAATTCAGAAAATGTATTTAAAGTTAATGATGAAAAAAAGAAGAGGAAGAAGAAAAACAAAAAGAATAAAACTTCTAAGGAATTGGATAAAATAAATGTAGCAACTACAATAGAAAAGAAAAATATAGAGAAAGCTGTAAAAATGGAAGTCATAACTAGTAATGAAAGTAAAAAAAATAAGAAAAGGAATAAAAATAAGGGAGAAGACGTAGAAAATAAAGATAAAAGTAATGAGAAGTTTATGAATATAATGAAAAGTGATAAAAAATCTGTGGAAATAGAAAACATTCCAAATAAAAAGAAGAAGAAGATTACGTCAGTACTTCCGACATTGCAAGTAAAGGAGCAATTAAAAAAATCACAACGGAAAAATATTTTGAAAAGTTCAACGACGTCGTTCGATGCGAAGATGTCGAATGAGACGTCTCAAAAAAATATCGAATTCTTTAAATCAAAATATGAAGCTTCAGAAGCTGCCAAACGTGCTGGTGAAAGTATAAAGGCTAACAGAGATATGGAAAAAAAGCAAAGAAAGCAATTGGAAAAAATACAAGAGAAAGATATTAAAGTAAAAAAATCAGATCAAATAATGATAAAAGCTTATACGCGAGGAATTAAACGACTTTCTCCTGATGTTATAGAAAATCTTTCTGATGTACCAATGAATCCTTTTAAAAAGACAAAATTATTTAAAAATTCTATGCAACAAACGGTAAGATCGCTGCCTACGCCCATGACGAAAAATGGATTTACAGAATGTCGTATTGCAAAAACAAAGAAAAATTATAATCCCTCAAATTCTGGTGGTACGACAGAATTTAATGTTGTTAATTTAGAAAAAGAAAAGAAACAATCAAAAAAGACTTCTACTGTAGTTTCTTTTAGAAACAAGATGTTAAGTAGGAATTCACGATATCCAGTTACTTCCTATATAATGTACCTTCAAAAGCAAAAAGTATCTAACAAAGATCAGTGTTTTGCCAAACAATTTTAAAATTAATATTTTAATTAATGATTTAAAATATAATAATTTCCATTTTGCAACTTTTTACGTTTTCTAATAACGGTTATTGCTTGTAATGTGGATAGTAATAATAATATGGTATAAATCTTGTTATATATGCTAAACGTGTGTTCCAGCGTATTTTATTAAGTGATAATAATATGTTATAGAAATCAACATTGTTACATGTCAATGCATCAGTTTATTCGTTTTATCGCAGTTTCGCTGTGCGAAAAATATCCTGAAATATAATGCCGAATGAATTATCAATTTGTTTCTCCTTTTATTTTGTTTATTCCCAAACATGGCGTATATATTTAAAATAGTGTATTATATCATAATAATTACAGTATTAAATGTAACTAAAAATAAAAAAAAGAGAACATTGTTTTATTATTGTTCTTTTATCGTAATAAACAAATAATTATTAAAGATAAATAATTGTATATATTTTAAAAATTTGTCATTTATCCTGTTCGATTAGTAGCCTATTTTCATAGTTTTTTAATAGTATAGAAACTAGAAGATTAATGAAAGTGATTGGTGGCTGTATTACGATCTTTGCATATTTTCTGTATTCTGATTGGTGAGCTTTTCGATATTTACGTCTTCCGAAGAAATTATTGGTCGAATAACTTTAAGCGCCATAATCGTGAGAAATGAATAAAGCAATACTAAAAGAATGAAAGCTAAAATGATAGAGGGAGCTATATGATCTTTCTACCAATCAAAATGAATGATCATTGTTGTGGGATATTTTGAAATGAAATAATAACCGTTTGCCGCTACAGTTAGAACACGATTTACGAAGGAAGAAGTAATATTAACGACGCTTTTTCTCTTCAAACCTGTCTAAACTTAGTAAATTGTACACAATACGTTATTAGTTTGGTTCTGTGAAGAGAGATATGAAGTAAAAGTAAATATTCTATTTAATAAAGATAATTATTTAGTTGTTGCTTAAATATTTTGAATTTCTGAAACTAAAAATTTATATTATAAAAGTATGTTGACACCTTGCTTTTTCATTTGTGCGTTTTTCTATTATTTTAAATGTACTTAGGTCTATTAATTTATTAAATTAATTCTATACGTTCACTTATATTCTTTATGTCAAGAGGAATTAAAATGCCAAATAAAAAAAAAATAATATATATATTATTAACATAACATTTTATTTTTGTAGATGAGCAATACATTAGATTCTATACGACCGTCAGATAAAAATCACACTCGTGAAGAAATGTCATATTTGTTTGGCAGAGATCCTAGTATTTTATCTTATGGACAGAGACCTTGTCCATCTCAAGAAACAAAGAAAAATTTACTTTCTGCATACGAAATTGAATTTGACTCAGCAGAGAACATAGCATCCTTGCTTTCTGATACACAGTCCTTAAAAACAATTAAAGTATACTTACGTTTAAAGCCATTTCCAAGAAAAATCAAGTTATTACCAGAACAAGAAGAAGCTTATAAAGTTATCAATTCCACTACTTTGGCTACAAAGTTGCCATGTCTAGAGAATAACAATAGTTTTGCAAGATCTAAAAATAGTGAGATCACATCTAGATCATATACCTTCACTCAAACATTTGGACCAGAGATAACGCAATTAGAATTATTTGATCAAGCAATAAAGCAACAGATGTTTGATTTTTTAGCTGGACAAAGTTGTAATGTGATGACTTATGGTATGGACTATATATTCAAATTTATTATTTAGATTTTTTGCATATATTTTATATGGTAATATTTCTACAGGTACTACAAACTCTGGAAAGTCATATACGTTGCAAGGAACTATCACATCACCTGGTATCATACCACGCGCTTTAGAATTTGTTTTTTCTATTATCACTCCAAAACCTATACCTTCATATAAGCCTGTACATCATTGCGATGCAATTTTTCTTAATTCTCTTGAACGAGCTCAAGAGTTAGAAGCTAAAACTAAATTATTAAGTTTCAGTTCAGTAGATAGAACTCAATATATAAATACTTACAAGCAAATGCAAACGATATTACAAGAAGAATCACCATTAAGACCTAGCGAATGCAGCGATGCTCATTATTCAGTGTGGGTATCCTTTGCAGAAATATATAATGAAACTATATATGATCTTTTGAGTATTGATTGTCAAAAAAAAAAAGTGCCTCTAAAATTAGCAACCGATAATCGAGGAAGAGCTTTTATCAAAGGTTTGAATACTGTTTATGTTAATTCTGGGGCAGAGGCATATCAAGTTTTAATGGCTGGCCAATATAATTTAAAAGTAGCAGCAACAGCTTTAAATGCAAGAAGTTCAAGATCTCATTGCATATTTACTATTAAACTATTGAAGTATTATTCTGAGAATCTAACAGATTCGGTGGATATAAGCACGTATGTATTTTTATATCTTATTTAATTTTTTAATACAAAGAATTCATTATGATTTCTTTGAACAGATTTTCCTTTTGTGATTTGGCTGGTTCCGAACGTTTAAAGAAAACATTGAATATTGGCGATAGATTAAAGGAAGCACAAAATATTAACACAAGTTTATTAGTCTTAGGGAAGTGTTTAAAGTCAATTTACGAAGGTCAATTATCAAAACTAAAATCTGAACCTATCATTGGACCTTTCAGGGAATCAAAATTAACAAGATTATTTCAAAGGGCATTATCTGGCAGAGAACAAATTGCTTTAATTGTTAATGTTAATCCTTTACCAAATCTTTATATAGAAACACAAAATGTATTGAATTTTGCAGCAATTGCAAAAAAGATAATCATAGAATCAAAAGTAAAAGAACAGAGAAAGGCAAATTCGAGGTTTTCAAAAATAGTTCAAAAAAGTATACAAAGTGTGACAAATTGGGATGATACAGTTTTGGAAAGTGCAGGTGACAAAATAATACATATTAATAGCTAAAGAATTTTCATTTTTAATACATATTGAATATTTAATAGATTCGCTAAATACAGATACGGAGACAGATATATTGAAGTTTTCTTCTGAAGAAGAATATGAACATTTATTAATAGAAAATAAAGTATTAAGAAAAGAGATTACGGATTTGAAAAATATGGCTTTGACTCGTGACTTCGAAATTCGTCAAGAAATGGTAGATACTTATACTACCATCATAAAGAAGCTTGAGAATGATTGGAAGTATGTATTTATGAATTGATAATATTATATCTTTTTTATATCAATATTGTGTATATTATTATATGTATTTCTATAATTATAATGTGTAGGGCTCGTATAAGAGATGTTGAAGAACAACAAGAAGATACTTTGCAATGGTCTATCAAACAAGTTGAAGAATACTATAAACAAAAAATGGCACAGTTAAGTAGTAGAAAAAGGCACCGATCTTGTTTATCCAACGAAGATGATATTGCTGATCAAACTAATGCATTTGAATCTGAAATTTCTCACTTAACTTCTAAAGTAGTGTCTATGAAAGATACTATTCAGGAATTAAAAAAAAGTAATCAAGTTTTGAGTATAGAAAAAAATAAAGTTGAATTTGAATTGAGCTTGACAAAGGATGATTTAAAGCATGCGAAATGTTTATTGGATGCTGCTCAGAAAGATCTTTCTAATGGCGAGGAAACGGAATATTATATAGAAGAGATTAAGTCGCAATTATCTTCTAAGGAAGAACATATCAAGGTATTTAATTTGTATAAAATGTTATAGAAATAAATTTGTTATTTACAATATGTTTTAGAAACTTAAAGAATTTTTGAATGAAGCAAAAGAAGAATATATTACTATCACAAATGATGCACGAAAAAAAGAAATTCAAATAAAAGAACAAGAGGAACTAATGGTAGAATATGAAGACAAGATAGACGAGTTGCAAGAACAATTCGATCGAGCTAATTATTGTCTTGCAGAGCAAACTAAAACTATAGAAATATTAGAGGATAATAACCAGTCAATGGCGGATAAAATATTTGAATTGGAAAATAAGTTGAAATTAATGAATGAAAAGTATGAGGTTACTTCTTGCAAGCAGGAAGTATGTATAACTATAATAATATAAGTATATAAGTAATTTTCTTTTTTCTTTTAAAAATATGTGTTATTATTTTAATATCTTCTGTTCTTTTTTTTCTTTTTTTTTTTTTTTTTATGAAGATATCAGAAAAATCAGAAAATTATGTAACAAGTGATTCTTGTGAGGATGTAATTATAAAAACAGAATTAATTTCGGAAGATGAAATGCAATCAGAAGGAAAATTAAATAATTTGGATACAAAAAAAGAGATTTCTGAAGAAAAAATAATCCTTGGTATGTGATTATTTAATTAATATAGTTAATTTTTTTTTTTTTTTCATTTTTTTTTCCTTTTTTTCTTTTCTTTTTTTTTTTAAAGGATAAATTACGATTAACTTTGTAGAATCAGAGGAAAAAATAATAAAAACACGATACGAAGAGTCAACATCGAAAGAAGATAAAAGCTGTCAAACCATTACATTAGTTACACAAGAAGTAATCATGCAAACTAGTATTTTAGAAAATTTTTCAAAAGAGATATCTGTTCAAACGAATGATGATATAAATTACGAAGAAAGGGAGAAAAAATATAAAGAACTGAAGGCTAAATGTAACGAAGTAGAAGCAGAGTACAAAGAGGCACATGTAGTATGTGATTTATATAATATGCAAATACTAAGGCACACAAATGATATTTTTTTAATATCATCCAAAGTGATTTATTATTATTATTTTGTTTTTCTTTTTCAAGAAATTAGATGATGATCTTAAAATTATAAAGGAACTACAAGAAAAGATTACTGAACTGGATATAAATTTAGATACAAAACAAAAAGAAAAACATGATCTAGAAATGTTGATGGAAGAAAATAAAAAACAACAGCAGGCGTTGCAGGATAAGTTAGAAGAATTTAATCAAAAGGAAAAGGATAAGGACAATGAGATTACAGCTATTCAAAAAGGTTTGTTCTTCTGTTGATATTAAAATGTAATATATTATATTATTTTTAATATATAATCATTAATACATTAACAGAACTGAAACAAATGATACAAGCGAAGGATGCTGAAGAAAAATCAGCTCTTTCTATGGAAAAAGAACTTAAAGAGACACTGCGAGCTTTGGCCGATACCAAGAAAATTCTGTCTTGTAAGGAACAACAAGTGAACAATTTAGAAACACGTTTGATAACTTTAGAACAAACTACGAAGTTTTTGGAACTTATTCAAAAAGATAAAGAGGAACAGCAAGAAGAAAGGGAAAAACTAAGAAATATCAATGACATATTAAAAGAAGATCTTGCCACTAAAGAACGTGAGATGGAAGAATTTAAAAAGAACAGAAATGAAACCTTAAATAAATATGATAATTTGATAAAGTCTTTGCAAGAGGATGTAGACAGACAGAAACGTGAGGTTCGTATTTCTTTTCGTATTTAAAGAAGTATTAGTATTTTTAAAAAATCTTATAGAGAATGACATATTTTACAGGTCATGAGATACCAAGAATTATTTTGTAGGCAAACTACACCAACCCCAAGTAAGGAAGAATGTAAAAAATTGCGAAGTCAAGTTGAATACTTACAAGAAAGAGTATGTGTAAATATATGTGTGCATTTTACGATAAAGAAACGACAATTATTATTACGTTTAATTTCTTTATGTCTTTTTTTTTCAAGTTAAAAAATTACGAAACATCACAGAAGTCGAAAGGAAATGAAAATAATGTTGAAAATGAAGTGGTATCTATTGAACGTTCTATAAAGAAAAAAGGTAGAAAGAAGGAAGCTCAATTATTAGTCCAACCTGAAATCATTGATCTATCAGGTTCAGAATCTAAGTGAGTATATTGAATATTTAATAACTCTGAAACATGATACGTTGTTACATTACACGTTGTTTATCATTCTTTAATAGGCGCGATTTAAAGCTTGAACCTCCAGGTAGTGAGCAAACAGAGAGAAAAAGAACAACTCGCAAAAAGAAATTATTCATAGCGAATGACGAATCTTTGCAAGATATTGATCCTGTTGAAATTGTAAGTAAAATCTTTACGTTTAGTTGTGAATTTATTAACTTTTTTTTTATTGTTATCGTTACAATATTTGGCAAATATTTATTTATTTTTTCTTTTTTTTTTTTTTTTTTTTTTTATTTTAGGAATCTACTCCATCAATACCACTTCGTAGTTTAAGAAGTAGAAGAAAGTAAGTTTTTGGTACTGTATATAGATAACCAATTATGAAATAGAATACTTTTTCGATAACCTTTGAAGAGTAAACATAATTAAATATCATTATTCGAAGATCCCTGTCACTGTGATAAATATTTCTCATAATTAAAATAAGAGGATATACACAATTTGTTAATAGTGTATATAGATACCAAACTATTCATAAATATTAAAAAATGTATTAAGACTATTTTATTATTGTATATACGTTATACTACAGGACTACATACAGAGTGAGTATTTTTTTTAATTTAGACACTTAAATATCTCGAAAACAATGTATTTTTAAAAAGAAAGTTTGAAAGTTGTTTCGTTGTGGGGAAGGGGGCGGCCAAACGTGACAGAATTATTTCTTTCAGATTCGATGGTCGTTTTCGAGATCATTTCAAGATCAATTTTATTTTATTTTATTTTATTTTATTTTATATTTTTTTATATGGAAATCAATAATTTTTATAATGGCATCTTATTTGCAGTAGTAACAATTGATGTACTTTTAAGCCAATTCCTCTGTGTATATTCAATATTTTATGAAGAGACCTCATATAAGATAATGAACGTTTGTAAATAATAAAATTTGATTTAGATTAACAGGATCATTTTTAAGATAAGTCTTGGATTGTTTTTTCTTTTAACACTAATAAAAACATATATTTTAGCAGTGACAATTTAATGAAAAATTAAAACTCCATCTTTTATAAATCTATTCTTTTGTAGCTTTTTTTTTTGTTTTTTTTTTTGTTTTTTTTTTTTTTTTTTTTTTTTTTAATAACTAGAAAAGATAATATTTTTATATGATTTATGGTTGATAAAAATGATATTTAGACACATAAAATGGGTTTATAATATTTTAAATAAAAACATATTTTATATAAACATCCTGTGTTATTTATAACAGGAATGTTAGAGCAAGGATAAGAGATTAGTCAAGATATTTTATTTCTTTTTATTTTTTATATTTTACACGACTTTTCTTGTTACATTCCCGCAGTTATATTAATAATGTTTTCATAGTTCTGTTATTTTATGCTTGCGCCATTATATTTTCATTAATATTCATTATATATTATCATACTTTCAATGGAGTCAACAACATATATATATTTATTTATATGTATATATGTATATATTTATATAGCTATCGGGTGTTGTATGCTCGTGTTTTATGAGTGAATGCACTGTACCGTAAGATAACTTTATTATACAATTCACATTCATTTTATTTTATTTTATTTTACTTTTTATCTTTATTTAATCATTCATTTGTTTTTTTTTGTTCTTTTTTTGTTTTTATTTTAATTTTTTTTTTTTAATCTGGGGGCTGCCGAAGTACACCTCTCTCACTTTTTTTTTGGCCATTACAAGATTTTGTTTCTTTCTCTTATTTGTCTTTCCATTTCTTCATACGGAGATTAAGGGTTCAAAGGACCACCTTACATTTTTAAGAACAGTTACTAACGGTGATCCCAAGAATTTTATCTTTACGAACACCCGTTGGAAAAAAAGAGAAAAAAAATAATATTAGTGTAATTAGTTGAAGAAAATGATAAAATAGGGATACAATCGATGATTTGAAGAAAAGAAGAAAAAAAATATATGTAAATGTCTCTCACACATTACACGTACATGCTAGATTATATCATAAAACTATTCTCGATCAGACTTAGGCCAAAGTTAATTAGCGATTTCTTAAATTTACACACGCTCGCTCGTTAATTAACGCCATTAAATTATAATTTACAAACAATACGATTTTTAAAATCACGATTTAAACGTTGAGTTCAGGATTAACGATTCCTTGCGAGAACTTTCTTTTCTTACGTAAATTTTCTTTTATCATTCGCTAAAACAAAGTTTTCTTTTTTTCCTTTCTAAACAATCAATGATGATTATTATTTAAAAGATAAAAAAAAAATAAAACGAATAAATAAATAATGGAAGAACTCGATGATCTGTACTCAACATATAAAACGGTATACGCTGACAAACATACGAATGATTCCAAAGATTAATAATCAAACATAATATACTGTGTCTGACTTTTTTGTTCATTCTATTTTACTTTACATACGATCTTTTATAATAAATTTTTTCCATATTTTAATTATGGAAGAAAATCGATAGAAGAATGATAACGAGACAAAACGTTTTAATATTTCACATAAATGCTGCTCTATCTCTATCTCTTTCTCTTTCTCTCTCTCTCTCTCTCTCTCTCTCTCTCTCTCTCTCTTTCTAAGTGCATATTTGTGTCCAATCAAAATTAAAATTCATCTATTTTCCTTAAACTCGGTAAAGAAGACAAAAGAAGAAAAATAATTTTTGTGTAGGCCTTTGCAGGAACAGTAAAAACACGAAGTGGACGGTACACAGCGAGATATATTGTCAACGATTTGTCTCATATCTCTTATCAATTAGATTTTCTTCAATCGCGATCTTTGAAATAAGTCCTTTTGGAAAAGTGTTGAAACGCGAAATTAAATTAAATACGATTGAAATGGTACGATTATTATAATTAATTATCGTCATCGTCGTTATCGTTGCCCGACTTTCGTTATCCGTGGTGTACGATGCGCTCGATTCGTTAAATTTCAAAAATTTCTCGCCAATGATACAAATAATGTAAGGACATTTTTTTTCAAGCGTTGCAACGAGAACGTCGTTGTCGATAAATTATGATAATGATTTCGTCATTGTCGTTGTCATCGTCATCGTCGTCATTGATTTGTTCGAGAGGAAAAAATGGTGTCCTTCGGCACACACACGGCAGTATATATATATACACACACATACATCACATATATATATATATATATATATATATATATATATATGTACATATATATGTACATAATATATATAATTTTTTCATGAAAAATTTTCTTAGATCCTTCAAACCCGATGAAGATCGATCGATTCGACGATCCATCTATCTTTTTTCTTTCATTTTCATTTTCTTCTTTTTTTTTTCTTTATTCTTTTTCTATTTCTCAGGGGATAAAGGCAAATGAAAAAAAAAAAGGAAAAGAACTTCGCACAATACAATGTATTTGAATATAATGATTTCTCTTATTTCGATAACAGTTTCCATTCATATGCGCGTCGACGAAACGATGCCGATCAAATTATTATCCATTAAATCTTAATCGATGTTACAAATCGAGAGAACGTTTTTTTTGTTATTTATCATTTTTTTTTCTTTTTTTTTCCTTTTCTTTTTTTCTCTTTTTTTTTTCATTGCCGAACCCTTATATCAATATTATTTTTAATGTTTAATATTTAAATTACATTTTCATTTTGACGCATCATCATCCTAAGAATTGACATAATTCTGGTGTTTAATTATTGTATTCATACGTTCATCCATCTCATCGTCTGACAGTATATAGATTATATTAAGTATTGGATTATAATAAGGAAGCTTGATCGAAAAAGATATTATAAATAATTCAATTAATTTTCGAGGTATGGTAGATATAAATGGTTAGTCGAACGCGAGATTGTCTTTGATAATTTAACGTCTTTTCACTTTTTTTTCTTTTCTTTTAATTTATTTTTATCTCGGTTATATATTTATTCTTTAACGAAATATCTTCCTGGAGAGAGAACGTCAATTTGTAAAAAGAAAGAGAAAAAAAACGCTTCGTCGGTTCGTCGTCTTCATCGTGCTCGAGGATCGTAATGGGTTTTAATGTGTTGTCGTTTTAGAGAGAAAATATGATCAATTGGAAATAAGGGAGAAAAATTCTCTTTCTTTTTCTCTCATACACGCGCGCGCACGCGTGCGCGCACACACACACAACGGAAACATACGTATACAGTTTTATCCTTACAATCTGTAGATAGTCACATTCAGTCTCTCTCTCTCTCTCTCTCTCTCTCTCTCTCTCTCTCTCTCTCTCTCTCTCTCTCTCTCATTCTCTCTTTTCTTCGAGATTACAATCACAGAATATAATTAATGTTTCAAGTCGACGACGCTTATTGACATATTTGACGACGATCGAGATACGATCATCGAAAAGTCTCGCGTTGACTTTTTTTTTTATTTCCAACCATCACAATGTATCGTTTATCGATTCGATTAAAAACGAATAACAGACCGAGAAAATCAATCGGATAAAAAATGATCGATATCTCGTCGCCGCACGATCGTGTTTATTCTTTCCTTACCACCTCAACGTTTATTTAATAATTATCAAACGCGATAACACGCACGCATTATATTTATATAAAAGAATAGTAATAATAATAATAATAATAATAATAATAATAATAATAATAATAATAATAATAATAATAATAATAATAATAATAACAATAATTATATAATAATAATAATAATAATAATAATAATAATAATTATTATTATTATTATTATTATTATTATTATTATTATTATTATAAAAAGAAAACCAGGAAAACAAGAAATACAAAAAAAAATATTATATTATATATTATAGCAATAGTAAGGATTCTCTCTTTAACCAGTTACTGAGAAAATCTTCTCGTCATCGTTGAGTATCTCGTCGATCTGCTTCTCCCAGTCTTCCTTATCCCCGATAACGTCGTTTATTAATGCGATGTTCCTTTCCTGGCCACTCGAAACAAACTCGTAATCCTTCAGCTCGGCTTCCAATTCACGTTCCCAATCTTCTTCTGCGGAGAGAGTCACAAGGAGCGTTGGTAGCTATTTAGCCATAGGGCCATGTTGTTGGACTGTGTTCTTTCGTGTTTTCTGTGTATCGTATATTGTATATGTGTCTCATTTGTATACGTGTCGTATCGTATATTACGTACGCGTGAGATTATTTCAACGCGTACGTAAGTACATATGTTTTTGTCTGGTGTTCGTGAGTGAGTGAGTGTGTGTGTGTGTGAGTCCTATGTGTCTGTGTTTAAAAGGGATAGAAACGACATTGGTATGTGTCACTGTAATAGGTTGGTACGTGTAATGCGGGTTAAGAGCAGATAAAAAAAAAAAAAATAAACAAATCACGAGGATGGAAAACCGAGAAAACCGAAAAAAAATGGGATCATGACCGCGAGTACGAGAATTTTGAACCGGCGATGATATTAAATGTGTTGTTAATATACTCTCTTTTTTGCATATTTCTTTATTTATTTATTTTGCTTTTCCTCGTTTTCCCTTTTCTTTCCTTTTCCTTTCTCTTTTCCTATTTCCTCTTTTCACCTCTTACTAGCGAATATTCGAAATATTATTTTATATCAATGCATGAATGATCGAACAATCGGATAGATCGATTGATCGATTGATAGACAGATCCTACGATCCTTTTTTTTTGTGAAAAGTAAAATTCGTTTAAAGACCAAACGAGTACGAGCTGGCGCAAATCGCTAATCATAAGTCTCTATAATTCGAGAAATCATATATATATATATATATATATATATATATATATATATATATATTTATTTATTTATTTTTATAGAATATACATATAACACGGGTCCTCTCTAAATCACGTAAGCGTATCGATAATTGAAGGAATGATAATATGAAACTCAGTCGATGATAAGAATACTGTATTCCATTCTTCCTCTAGTTCTTTCTTTCATTTAGAGAACTATTACTTCTCTGTCTCTCTCTTTTCTTCCTTTCTTTTTATCTTTTTTTATTTTCTCTTTCTTTTTTTTTAACATTGAAAAACTGGCCGAGTCGAACGCTCGCTGCCATTTTTCGATTTCACTGTAATTAGAATATTAACACGATATATGAATAATAATAATAATAATAATAATAATAATAATAATAATAATAATAATAATAATAATAATAATAATAATAGTAATAATAATAATAATAATATAAATGCAATTTATAATAACGGTGATAACAATAACAATATAATAATAATCATATTAATTGCGTTAGAAATTGTAAAAACGAGATCGTATTTTCATCTTCCCTTCCGGATCTGTTATCTTTTCTTTTTTTCTTCCTTTTTTCTTTTCACTTCACATGAAAACATGATCGATCTACGTACGAGATGAAAATGAATATCATGCGGACATTTATATTTTTTTTTAATTTTTTCTCTTATTTTTTTAAAATTTTTTTTAAATTTTTTTTTTCTTTTTTTTTTTTTTCGTTGAACACCGTTCAAACGTGCGTCCACGTAGAAAAACTCGAAGACATCGTGCTACTTAATTATTTCTAAATTATTTTTATTATTTTCTTTGTTATTATTTTTATTATTTTCACTCGTTCGTGTTAGACAGGATGAGAAAAGAAAACTAAAGAAGAGAAGAGAGAAAAAAAGGAAGGAAAAGAAAAAAAAAAGAAGAAAGATCAAAAGAAAAATTCATTTGATCTAACTGCGGTCGCAAGAAACGAGACGAAGAAGTTTTTTTTTTTATTTTTTCGTATTTCTATCTCCCTTTCTTTCGTATATTTTTTTTCTCTTTTTCCTCTCTTTATTTAACTTTATCTTTATCTCTCTCCCTCTTTCTCTCTCTCTCTCTCTCTCTCTCTCTCTCTTTTTCTCTCTCTTTTCTCACTTTTTCGTTATTTATGCCTTTTAACTTACACCCCCAAACCACCCCCGTAAAACGCGTATTGTCATTCAATGAATTTTTATTGTTTATTTAGTTTTCACCGACTCCTCTCTCTCTCTCTCTCTCTCTCTCTCTCTCTCTCTCTCTCTCTCTCTCTCTCTCTCTCTCTCTCTCTCTCTCTTTATCTTTCTGTCTCTCTCTTTTTTTTTTAAGTCATTACTCGTTAATTAATCTCTTATTAGGAAGGTACCTATGCTTAGAGGCGCGCCGACAAATCTTTAGGTCGCGACGTTAATTTCGTTTATTCTTTGTTATCGCTATTATTTTTCTCTATCTCATTCTCTGTCTCTTTCTCTCTCTTTCTCTCCCCCTCTTTTTCTTTTCCTTTTTCTCTTTTTTATTTCTTTCTCTTACATTTGTTCTTCCCGTTAATTAATTCGACCCTTAAAGAAGATTCACGCGTAAATCGTTCGCACTTTTTCTCCGTCCTTTCGAGTTAGTTTCACTTCTTTATTATATGGTTTCTCTTACTTCTTTTTTTTTTCTTTTTTAAATTATTATTATTATTATTATTATAAGTATTATTATTCTTCTTCTTATTATTCTTATTCTTATTATTATTATTATTATTATTATTATTATTATTATTATTATTATTTTCCTTTAATTTATACCTTAATTATTTGTTAGTGCTTATTATTTTTTTTCTTTTTCTTTCTTCCCTTTTTTTATTTTTTTTTTCTTTTTCCTTTTTTTTTCCTTTTTTTTTGTTGTTTTAAATGACGTTTTACAACACGGAGAGAATCGAGAAGAGACAAGATTAATTAGATTTTTTTTTTTGACAGACAGACGATAGACAAACGGACAGACATACAAGACATTTAGTCGAATATCTTGGCTTGCTTTTTGTTTGTTTGGTATTTTTTTTTCTTTCTTTAATTATTCGATTATATTATATTACGTTCTCTCCCACTCTCTCATTCTGTTTCTCTCTCTCTCTCTCTCTCTCTCTCTCTCTCTCTCTCTCTCTCTCTCTCTCTCTCTCATTTTCTCTTGTTCTCTCTTTTTCTCTTCGACCATATGGAAATGTCTCTGAGGTCTTTCTCTCCCTTTCTCTCATACCATTCCTCTCATACTGATTACAACACTTTCTATTACCTCATAAATACTACACTCTCTTGCTCTTAAATACCTAACTTATTAGCTTTTTTTGTTTATTTGTTTTTTTTCTTTTTCTTACATTACCTCGAACATTATTAATTCTTATTACTGACTAGGTTATTTATGACAATAATATGACAATAACCAGCGATGACAGTGTAACAATAATCATAATAATATTCCTAAACTTTCAATTAGTTTAGAAGTGATCTTAGACAACCGACATGAAATCGCGATGACTGTCGGCGATGAGAGAATGAATTGAACGTAGTCGTTTGGGAAAAAAGGATCGTCGGTGCATAATTTAATAATAATAATAATAATAATAATAATAATAATAATAATAATAATAATAATAATAATAAATAATTAATGCTAATAACATGTATAATATATAATATATAATATATAATAATAATAATAATAATAATAATAATAATAATAATAATAATAATAATAATAATAATAATACTAACTCGTTTGATGAATAGTTAGTAAATGAAGGTAATGCACAATGGTAATGAATGTAAAAAATGAAAAGAGAGACGTTTCATTTGAGTGTTATCACGGAAATTTAAATTCAAGGAAAAAAAAAAGAGAGAACGAATGAAGAAACGAAAAGGAAAAAAAAAACATCAGAACCGAAATCGTCGATTTTACGAAAGAAAAGGAAAACGGAAAAGAGAAATAATAATAAAAGAAAAGGGTTTAAGCTTGTCGTATTCTCTGAAGAATCGGGGGGTGTGCTTTTTGGATAATGGCAATATGGGAGTTCTCCTCTTCTTTTTAGGCTGTTGACAAAATAGAAATGGAAAGCGGTCGTTTAGTTGACAGGCGTCATCAGATTTCTCGAGATATACGCAAGGCTCAACATAAACGAGAAGAGAGTTCTGTAATAGATATACACGCTTAGATATTTGCAAACGAGCAAACTTTAAACTTCTAATATAACGAGAGAGGAATTAAAAGCACAGACAAGAGGAAGAAAAAGAAAAGGAAAAAAGAAGAAGTAGAAGAAGAAAAAAACAAAAAGAAGAAGAAAAAAAGAAAGAAAGCAAAAAAGAAAGAGAGAGAGAAAGAGAAAGAGAGAGAGAAATTTAAAAGAAGGTTGGAAAGCTGCCATTGCTGAGAGCTGCCGTTGGTCAAGAGGGTTCTTCGTAATGGGATTCATTACAAACAAAAACTACGTTACGACATTAAACGTGAGAGAATCATAAAAAAACGACATACATATATATATATATATATATATATATATATATTATATATATATACATATATATATATATATTTATATATAAATATATAGGTCAAGTTCGAAGCTTCTCACGATGGTATTGCTTCTTTGATATACTCACGAGGAAAGTATTCTTGGACCGTGTCGAGGAATCGGACCGATTCGATCTTTATCGATCGATTCTTTCCTTAAATGAAACAATTTATCTCTCTCGAAATATATTGAAAAATTTCTTTACAAAAAAAAAAAAAGAAAAATCGATATAACGCCAAAGAGAACACCCTTCCAAGAAAAGAATCGATCTAATCGTATGTCTGTTACTCGAAATTTCGTTGGTGGTCGTAACGAATCTAATCCTATTCCTTTTTTATTATTATTATTATTTTTATTTTGTTCTTTTTT
>NC_060964.1:1691570-1696570 GCF_910589235.1 Vespa crabro
ATCACCAAAGCGTTCGTCTATGAAAAGAAAGGATCAAGAGAGAATTGTGTAAAAATGTTCATATATTGCGGTCATGCTTGACGCGACGAACGTGCCTGGAATGTGCGATCAATGTCAGCAGCTAAGTCTTTCTGCCAATGGCAGTTACTACAGTCGCGTGAATAAGCTTTTACGGAGAACGGAAGGAAAGAGTAATAAAGCAAAAAGGGAGAACCTAACAGGACCAAGGGGTAGTCAACCTTTAATGCGGACGTTCCGATGCTGCTGAACATTACGTGATACAACCTTTTCAAAATAGATTTTGTTTTGTAGACTATCTTCTCTCTCTCTCTCTCTCTCTCTCTCTCTGTATATATATATATATATATATATATATATATATATATATATATATATATATTTCTATCTCTATCTCTGTTTTTTTCTTTTAACAAGGATTGTTTCCGTGGAAGAAGAACAAAATTAGAGAGGATAAAAGTAAAAAGATAACGAAAGTGGATGGGAAAGAGAGAGAGAGAGAGAGAGAGAGAGAGAGAGAGAGAAAGAAAGAAAGGGAAAGAGGGAGAGGGTGGGGGGAATAAAAATAGAATAGAAAAAAAAGTCCGAAAAATGTTTGACCAAGTACTTTGACTTTGGTCATGTCATTGTTATCCGCAAGCACATTTAGAATTTTAATCCTTTCGTTCCGTTCTAAATATCATTTCTTTTTTCTTTCATTTTTCTTTTCTTTTTTTTTTTGTGGTATCCTGCAAACCAAGAGAGAAAATTAAACCACCACCGTTTTGGTTTGCTCAGAACAATTAAAAATATTAATCGTAACTGTGGTTGTGAACGTTATGTAAAGGAGAAATTATTTTACGATCGATTTGCTTTCTTTTTTCTTTTTTTTTTCTTTTTTTTCCTTTTTTTTTCCTTCTTCTCGCGTAGCTGCTTTCGCGTAACGAGATTTCTGATTGGTCGTTTAAAACGATACCACCTCGTCGATTTGCTACGCTTATATTCTTGATAACATGATAAAGGGAAAGAAGTGTTCGATTATATTACGTCTATAACACGTTTCACGTGATACGCGGATCGTTGAAAATAATTCGAATTCTCGGTTTAATCAGCGGTCTATTATGTCGATAGAAATCGATTCTATCTCGAATATGATTCTTCTTCGAGCGGTAACAACAATTGCCACCTTATTCCTTTATTAAACGACGTCCTTTAATTGAGAACGTTCGTGTCATTATCGATTTCTTATCCAGTCAATACATTACCTACCTATATCGCGTCGTTCGAGGATGATGGATTCGTTTGTAAAAAGAAAAAAGAAAAAAGAAAAAAAAATAAATAAAAAAGAGAAAAGAAATAAAAAGTCGCCTAAGAGTTTCCAGAAAATTGACTTTGATATTAAAAGATCTCGTATATGATCATAATCGATAAAGAAAATCAATAAAACCGATGCATCTAATATCATTCTGAATGATCTAATATACGTTTAATTAAAAATAATTCATATCATTACGTTCTATGTAGTATTTTTTTTTTTTTGAGCACGTAGCAATTTTGCATGTATACATATTGTATATATGTAATTTCTACGTTTATTTCCTTTTTTTTTATATACCTTTTCTAGACACAACACGTTAGAAAGAGAGAGAGAGAGAGAGAGAGAGGGAGAGAGAAAGAGGGAGAGTAAATAATTTAAAGGTATTGATAAGATCGATGAAAGACAGATGATGAAGCATAGCGATATATATTCGACCTTGAGAAAATATCTCATGGTAGGTCTCCTTAAATACGATGAATTTTCCATGGGCTATGGGCCTGAAAGCTTTCAAGGAAAATTACTTATTGTTCGAAGATACCTGAGACCAAGAAAGACCATTCTCGTTTTTCATTGATTGACGTTATAGGAAATAGAATAAAATATAATGGTCGACTTGAAATATCTTTTGCTCGTATAAGAATGAGAAAAAAATAAAGAAAAAGAGAAGGAGAAAAAAAGATAAAGAATAAAGCAAAAAGAGAGAAAAAAAATGAGAAAGAGAAGGAGAATGAAAGAGGAGTTTTCCGAGGATCGTCTCCGAATAGAGGAGGCCTATTGATCCGTGAAGAGAGTGCCAAAGAGAGGGCTTCGTCCTTGACGCAATATCCGTCCATACTAGAAGAAGCTCCATTTACGATTTCTTTTTCCTTCTCTTCCTCCTTCTCCTCTTCTTCTTCTTCTTCTTCAAGTCAACCACTAAAGTACTCTTCCTTATCTTTTCTCGTTTCTACTTCTCCTATCTTCTAGAATTTCTCATTCCTAAACTCCACTTCCTATTTTCTCTCTATTCAGAAGCAACGTCGTCGTCATTGTCGTTTCTCTCTCTCTCTCTCTCTCTCTCTCTCTCTCTCTCTCTCTCTCTTTATTGGATATATCTATTCCTTTTTCTATTTTCCTCTTTCCCAACAATCCGATCTTCTCCATTTTATCTTCTACCTTCTCGCCACAATTTCTTCCCATTATTTCTCGTACATCCTGTCGAAGTAACTCCCAACATAGTTACTTACAAATAATTTCCTTAGATCGACGAAATGCAATCTCTTTCTCTCTCTTTCTCTTTCTCTTTCTCTCTCTTTTTCTTTCTCTCTCTTTCCCTTTCTCTCTCTTTCTCTCTTTCTCGCATCAGTTACTTCGACGTAATGAATTCGAGTAATATTTCTATCGGTAATATTATTAATGAACAAAATTGTTCTTTAAAAAAGAAAAGAAAAAAAAAGAAAAAAAAACACCAAGAAAAAAACACCAAGAAAAAAACAAGAAAAAAAAAGATATGAAAGAAAATAAAAAAATACAAGAATAAATAAAAATATTAAAAATTAAATAGATATTAAAATTTTCAAAGATTTAAATTTAAAATCATTCCTGATTTCAATTGATTTGAAACACATGTAAGAGATATATTTATTTATAGACTTTGAATAAGATCGGAAGAATAGATATTTTATATATGACATAAAGAGGAGGAATAAACAATTTAATCGATAGTCACGTAAAAATGATAGAGCGAGCAATTGATATTAGATAATTTTGGACAGATAGTGTAGTAATAGGTGAACGTATTCTCTCTATATTGGGGTATAAACAATGGTGACTTACTATTTTCATCATATACATATATACATATATACATATATACATCATATATACATATATATATATATAGTAGATGTAGAGCGTCACATGTCAGACAACAGTAATATCTATCGTCTACAAAGCGCATAAGGAGATTAGCATTTATAATCTGAGCAAACTATGATAGATATTATCATCGAATTCTGTAAATTCCACCAATTTTCATCGACTTATTACAAACATAACACGGACATCGAATCGTATTTAATAAAATCTCTAATCTATCGTCGATTTCGCTGCTAATCCATTTGTTCTGATCAATTTATTATTATATCGTAACGACATATTTTCAAGTTTAATCGACTTCTTTTTCGATAGTTTAACAAAGTTTCTTTTTATAATGACCCAATATTCGTTTAATTTATTATAAATCAAAAATAAAGGAGAAAAATAAAGAAGATAAAAGACAGACGTAAATATGCAAGTATATAAGCGAGTAATAACTTATATCAATTTGAAAGACTGAATATATGACGAATATTTATTATCTAATAAAGTTCCAAGTATTGGATTTCGGTTTTCTATCCGGATAAATTCAACGAGGATTACTTTTCTATGCTTCGCAATTATACACAAAAAAAAAAGAAAAAATATGAAGGAAAAGATAATAAAAAAAATAAGAGAGATCGCATGATTTTGTTCATTTCTTTCATTTAATACGATCGTGATATAATACTTTTTGTAAAAACCGATTGATCGTGGCAATGTATGTCGGAAATTCTCTGGGTGAACAATTAACTGCATCGTCGTCGAGCCATTAGTCGAGTAGGAAAACTCGATTAACGACATCGATACGATAAAACTTTGCTCGTGCATTGGGTGTGTCGTCGTCGTCGTCGTTGTCGTCGTTGTCGTTACATGTATAGTTAACTTTCTTGCGTATGTAGTAACTACAACATTGTTATATCGATGGCTTTTCAAACGCAATCTTTTCTATACCCGAACAAACCTTCTAACTTCCTTAATTTCGTGCAACATCGGTAACATGAACGGAAACGAAGTTATCTCTTTTGTTTTGTTACTCGTGAACAACCCTAGCGCATGATGTCTCTCATCTGGTGAATAATATTAATATGGAAAACACCTTAGTAGCTTGTATCCTTTATTGCATCGAAAATCACGCGAGTCACGAAATGTTCTTTATTCTAAAGTGCATTTCGTGTTACATGAAACCCCATGCTACCCTATATCGTTACTGACTTTATTAAGCAGGTATATACGTATATATAAGGAAAAAAAAATTAACATGAATTAGCCTTGTTCTTTATGTTATGCTCGTTATTATCTTAATTAGATCTTGATATGTTCATTTATAATATATATATATATATCAACATTTAATAGTAATTGATAGTAATTATTTCAACAAAAATTACAGATTTTAATTGGTAAAAAGATATAATTAATATTATATATATATATATATTAATATATTAAATATAATATATTAATAATAATAATAAGATAAAAAATCTAGATATATAAGTTGCTATATATATATATATATATATATATATATATATATATATATATATATATATATAATATAGTATATATTTGTACGTATTATATTAGTATTTATAATTATTATATGTATAATAATAATAATAATAATAATAATAATAATAATAATAATTCTCTCTCTCTCTCTCTCTCTCTCTCTCTCTCTCTCTCTCTCTCATTTTAGTTGAAGCCATATTCACATAAGAGACTATGAATTTTGCTTACTACACGCCGTTACATCTTCGTTAATGCATTTGCGGCCTGTTAAAGTATAGTTTTCATAATAAATATAAGACTTACGTACGACGAGCTTAACGAGAAAAGCCTTCTA
>NC_060964.1:1699070-1726570 GCF_910589235.1 Vespa crabro
TCGTGGGGGTGTTGTACCGGTAATACAAGCCAAAGTAGGCCAAAGCTTGTCCTGACCTAGATGACAAGATGACGTCATGCTGCAACCCACTCTTTAGTCTTCTTTTCTCAAACGAAGAGAAAGATATTCTCTTGTGGGATACTTGTTTCCTCTTGATGCTTCGAATATATATATATACCAACCAACGAATATTTATATTTTCAATGGGATTTTCGAAATACAATATATGGTTGTTGCATGATCCTGAGGAATGCCCCGGACATAGTTTTGATCGCCTTTTTGATGTTTCCTTTTTTGTTAATACATACATACTCTTTATATTTACACTCTTTTTATATATACAACTCTTTATATTTATATAATATGATCGAAGATTCTTTTCTTTTACAAGAAAAAAGAAAAATGACGTCTCTGTTGAAACTTACAAATTTCTGTTCAATATTTATATACATATATTTTGTTAGATAAAAGTATATATATATATGTCTAACACAATTTACAAGTAAAAATACTTAGTTTCCAACTATTCAAAGTTACAACTTCTATATATTCACATGAATTTCCTTGATCGACCTCGATACATCTAACCGTTTAACCTCAAAGGAACTAACTTTAATTAACCTTTGATACCTCCAACGCATCTGACCGACACAAGGAACTCAATCACATAAGAGTAGACGGACGTAGCAAAGATATCGACGAGGTAACGTAGAATGTTTGATAAGGCATATACGCAACATAACGATGTTCTTTGAGATAATGAACGTTCATATGCAATGTATATAGAAAGAGATATAGATAGATAGATAGACAGATGTACGTACAATTCTATCAGCTTTCTATATTCAACATCGATATTTGATACACGACGAATAATCATGACAAACATTATTTCGTTGCTAAATAAGACGGATTCATCTCTCCGCCCTTCCGCCCTCCCCCCTTCTTCTCTCCCTAGTTCTCTAACCAATACATCGAGACATAATGTTTAGGTGTGTAAAAAGACTGCGTTGTTAGTTGGTCAAAGAGGCTTTCAACTAACGCAAAAACAACGAACGTAACCGCATGTTTGCTTCGGCTAACCGACTTCAACGCTCCTACAGAAAACGTATTATCATCCACTCTTTACCTTTCACCATTTTACTAACTCCCTCTTAAGCTATCGAAAAAAAAAAAAAAACAAAAAAAAAAGAAAGAAAGCTAATTCGACCTTCTCCTTCGTCTTGCCTTCTTCGCCCTTTCTTCGACCTTCCCTCCTCTTTCCTCAAAACCCGATCGATACTCGTTGTTTGCACGGCCTCGTTTCTACTCCTTCCTTCCTTCCTTCCTTTCTTTCTTTCCTTCCTCCTTCTCTTCCCTACTTTTTTCACCCCCTCATCAATTTCCGATCTAATTTTATTATTATTCGTGGATTTTATTCGTGGATGTAACGATGTCCTCTTTTTTCTTTCTTTTATTTATTTATTTATATTTTTTGGTTTTTAATTAGTTCTGATTTCGCGAATACAATAGATATTGGACCACATCGACGATGCCCCTCGTTAATATCGTTTTGATCAGTTTTGCACGGTCGAAACTATTTTGTTTTTGTTTAGTCTTTTGTCAGACGCAAAGACGTTTATAAATTTTCTTTGAAATATTTATTAGTACGTTAATTTATTAATGGATTTTTTTTACCAATCAATGGGTTTTATTAATAGACAAATATTGTATATTTTAATATCATTCGCTACCACTTGTTAAGTTCGAATTTTTTTCTTTCTTTCTTTCTTTTAGTTTATTTTCCTTTATTTTTTCGTTTAGAAGACATTTATATTTCTTTCGTGAAAATATTGATTAACTGTGAAAATATTTTTTTTCTTCTTTTGACTAAAAGATTCTCAATGCTTCATAAAGGTTCGTCGAACCTTTTGGTTTTTTATTTAAAATTCTTTCTTTCTTTTGTTTCTTTTTCTGTGTGTCTTTCATCTTAACGACATTCTTATTTTTCTTCGAAATGTTTTTCCCTTCGTAAAAATACATATATCTTCTTTCTACTGATGGAAAAGCTGATCTCATGAATCACACCGTCATGAACGTTAATACTCGATCGAGAAAACTTCTAGTATCTTCAAGTATACGCGTCACCGCGTAACCGAGATGTAATTTATTTATCCCCCCGATCGTTCGTTCCCTCCTTTTACGTGAAGTTTATGGGACCTTGTTTCTTTACAAATAACTAATAATAAATAAGGAAATGGAAAAAGTGTATTTAACTTATTCGCATTTATTCCGATATATACGAGAATTCCGATATATTCGAAAAGTTTTACGTTAAAATATTTATCACGAACAATTCCTCGTGATACAATCAATTTTTTTGTGTATCTTTTATTATTATTTTTTTTTTTTTATTTTTATTTATCTTTTTAAATTCATCGATCGATAATAATTTAACCATCGATTTTTCATCGTATTAAAAATTTATATTACGTAAATATCGTGATTTATTATTTTAATATATTTTGAAAAGTATTTATATAAATAATTTATGAAAAAAAAAAAAAAAAAATGAAATAATATAAAATAAAATCTTATTGACAAATAATATTTCAAAGCGGCATTATCAATCATAGTAATAATTTATTATCAAACAATTATATAAATATAGAAAATATTGTGACCAATGATATGCATCATAAATCATAATTCATCGATTATAAATAATACATTTTCAAAAGTATATGCCTAATCGAAAAAAATATTTCTTGTAAACAAAACTTGTACAATATATTTGTACAATATGTTCATATAATAAATTTTTCGAAGTATGTACATAATTAACTGAAATATTACATCCATTCTAAAATAATATATTTAATAATGCATTTCCATAAATAATAACAAAAAAAGAAAAAAAGAAAGAAAGAAAGAAAAGACCAACAAAAATAATCTCGTTGATATTTCAATGAATATGCGAGATATTCACCTATTAAATTTTGTTGAATGTTAGGAGAAGATTCTTTTACTAAAGACTGTCATATAGTCGACGAGCTTATCCTCTTTTCTTTTTGTACATATGAGATCATATCTTTCTCTCTCTCTCTCTCTCTCTCTCTCTCTCTCTCTCTCTCTTCTCAAACGCGTCCAGTACATATAAATATATACGAATATGTTTGAAAACATTCATAAAATACCATCGGCTCATCCACTTGTATCACTCAACGTTCATTCGACCGTTCTTTCACTTTTCCGTCAAATTCAATTTCATATGTCGCCCATCAAATCCGATATCTCACGAAACGAAACGAAACGGAACGAAACGAAACGAAACGAAAAGAAGTGAGCACACAGAAACACACACGCGCGCGTATGATGAAAATTATATTTCTTTTCCTTTTATATTTTTCCATGAAGAACACTAAACGAGCTTTCGCAAGTTCAAGGTAACCAACCAAAAGCTTGAACTGGTTAAATGCAACTCGTGTTTTTTTTCTTATTGTATACCTGTCAGAAAATATTTTCTATCTATGTGTATATCTGTGTGTGTCTATGTGTAAGAGAGAAAAAGGGGGGGAGAGAGAGAGAGAGAGAGAGAGAGAGAGAGAGAGAGAGAGAAGGAGAGAGAAATAGATACATACGGGTTGCGTTTGTCAGACGCGCAAAAATCTTTTACTGGTCGTAAATTTGTATTATTTAGGTCGTGAGTGAAACTAGGACACAGTTATATTTGCTTCATCTCGTTGTTGATGTGGGTGGTATGAACTGGAAAGAAAGAGAGAAAGAGAGAGGGGGTAGGGGGAGGAGGAGAGAGAGAGAGAGAGAGAGCGTGAGAATACAGTTTATTGAAATACTGAAATAATGTACGTCTAGTCTACCAGTCTCGTCTCCGAGCAACAACGAGAACAAACTATTGCTTGTTCATCTTTCTCTTTATTTACATTCCTTTCAAAATGATGGAATGTCGATCAGTATTTCGAAGAATATTCATTTATGTGTTGCCCATGAATCTGTATGACGACGACGACGACGACGACGACGACGAAAAGGTTTCGGTTAAATACTAATTGAAATTCATTCTTAAAGAGGATATTCTTCTACCGAATAAATAATGACGGAAATTTTTATTGATAAATAAATTTGAAGAAAAAAGAATATACAGTATATATATATATATATATATATATATATATATATATATATATATATATATATATATATTGTTTAATGATATCATTGATATTTAAAAGATCCAATTTTGGACATAACTTATTTTTCTTTTTTCTATACAAAATAAATTTACCAATATATGTAAATATATAAGCACATATATGCATACACAAATAAAAACGTTAATGGCATTAACGTATAAACCTAAAGGATGCTTTTTCATCGTTTCTTTACGCCAAGCTTCGCGATGATTTCATGAATTATTAAACGAAATTTATTCGAGCGGATGCAATCCAACGTTGCTGAGTTTCACGCATCTTCTTTCCATTGCTAGTATTAAAGGAAAGTAATAAAAAAGGAAAGAGAAAGATAGAAAGATAGATAGAAAGAAAAAAAGAGAGAGAAAGAGTGAGAAAAAGAGTGTGTGTGTGTGTGTGTGAGAGAGAGAAAGAAAGAAATATGATTCAACGAAAGGAAAGTAGTTTAGCGAAGTGAGTTTTCAAATGCAAATTTTTCTCTCACTCGATAAGCTTGACCTTTGAAAAAGAGAAAATTCATCTTGTTCGTTGGAAGCATCCTCGAACTTCTTGACTCATCGATCTCTGATCATACTGATCGAATTTCTAAGAAATGTCCAATGTCTACTTCCAAATTCAAATGTTATTTAAGTAGGTACGTTTTAATCAGTAGATAGGTATAATTTCGGAAATTGATTTTTCAGTTTTTTCGATTTCAAATCTTTCAAAATTTTTTTTATTTTTATAATTGATACGAAAGAAGAATTGAAACATCCTTTGTATTCGCCAATTTTTGTTGGCATTAACATTTGTGAAATAAAGACCATTAACTTTTGATTAAAATAAAACTGAACTGGTGTGTATGATTAATGTTGATTTATACAAAAAATAAATAACGAGTTGCCAGATTTTGTTCATCCTTGTAAAATAAAAGAGTATCCTTATGATAATTCGATACACTCGATGGAACAAACTCGATTTTAATATTTTTTGATAATAATGTGCATTAAAATGATTGTATTTGAAAGGGTAATGAATATAACGATGGAATTTTCTAAATTTCTAAATTATTATGAAAGTAATTCTAACAGTTTGTTTATAAAAATAAAAAAATAAAAAAAATAAAAGAATACAGTCGAAATTTTTGATCGAAAATTTATTATCCCTCGAAGGTACGTATTATCGTTAGAAATAAAAAGAAATCTATTTCTATCCTTCTAAGACGAACGAAGAATGAATTTCGAAGGTCGAAGAATCATCAACGTTAGTAGCCAAGACCTCGTTATTTCGCTTCTAGTTTAAAGAAATATCATTTTACGTGAAAATTACATCATCATCGTCAAGGCTACGAACTTAACAAGCTAACGAATTAAATTCTAATTAAATAATTAGGAAAAGCTTTCCCTTGGTTTCTCAAAGAAAAAGAAGATGAGGAAAGAAAACTTATAATTTCGATTCTTACAATCGAATTAAATATTTTATATTATCAACAAAATGATTCAATATTTCTTAAACTAATTCAAATATTGACATTTATATATCATATTATACATTATATATATATATATATATATATATATATATATATATATATATATACACACGCCTAGAGATATGCAATATTTCATACATCGTCGATAACGTCACTTGCAAACGTCATCCATTTCGATCCCTTACGATAAGCAGCCCATTAAGACGTGAACATCATAAAAAGAAATCTACATGAAGAGTATATATATATATATATATATATATATGAACAAATATTTGATAATTTCATTCATAATTAATTAATGAAAAATCTCGAAAAATTGTCATAATCTTCGACATAAATCATTTCTTTAGCTTTTCCAATAAATATTAATTTTCTTTTAATGATCGATCAATCCTTATCAACAATTTTTCATAGTTAAATTTAACAACGCACACATTCGTTACGTTAGCATATACGCGCCTTTCATTTATTATGATAATGAAACATTTAATCACGACGAGAGATAATGCAATGAGGAGTATTCTCTCTTGGCTAACTAGACAAATGGACTGAACTTGTGACATATATCTGATTAGAAAGATTATCTTGTGAAAGAGGATAGAAAAAGTTGTCTCTTGATCGTTGAAAATCATTTTTCATTAATGACGTTTAATCGAGAAGGGATATTTATTTCTTTCATTCGTTGAAAATGACGATATTCTCAGTTCGATCCAATTGAAGTCACTAATGATGGAAGAGAGCTGAACTCTAAGAAAACTATTGAAAGCACCTGATTCGATGCTTGCTCATGTCGAACGCGTTTGAGGATGGATTAAACGAAGAAAAAAAGAGGAGGGAAAAAGGAGAAAGAGAGAGAGAGAGAGAGAGAGAGAAAGAGAAAGAGAGAAAAAGAACAAAAAATAGAAATAAAAAAGAAAGAAGCACTTTATACGAACTTTATACGAACGATCGACACCACGTACGAGGATTTTTCGTTTTTTACCTTGAATTTTCTGTTTAAAAGAAACACGAAAGTAAGAGAAAGAGTGAGATAAAAGGAAAGAAAAAAGAAAAAAAAAGACAGAACAGAAGAGAAAGAGAGAAAGGTAGAACGTCATTCCTAATGTATTTCTCAGCTGACAGTTAGTCGATAGCCAACATGTCGTCTCAGTCGTATACACTATAAACGGGATTCTATAGGAGCGAAGATATTAAACTCTATTCGTTGGCATAATACGATAAACATAGTCTTCATCTGTTATTGAAAAATTATATCAAATAAAATATGAGATCTATGATATCTGTGCTAATCGATCGAGATATCTTGAATAACGAATCTCTTGACAGAGAAAGAGTGAGAGAGAAAAAAAGAGAGTGAGAGAGAGAAAAAGAGAGAAAAAGAGAGAGAAAGAGAGAGAGTGAGAGAGAGAAAAAGAGAGAAAAAGAGAGAGAAAGAGAGAAAGAGAGAGAGAGAGAGAGAGAGAGACGAAAATAATCCATTTTTATATAAAATACCGATTATTAGGGATACATATTTCTATAACATTTCTTTTGAGAAATTAAAAATTGTCGCCCTAATTTCAATATAATGTAAATATACCAAAAAAAAAGAAGTTAAATAAGTCGAATTACTCACAACGATTTTAGAACTTTCATTAAAATATCTCGATAATTGTACAATTATGTAACTTGGATTGTTTCCATATACATAATTATCGAGAAGAAAAGAATAAGAAAAATGAGAAACAATTGTTTCGTTAGAAACATAATTCATTGTTCTAATCTTTTCGTTATCGGTTCTTAAGAGATTTCATTTTTTTTTTTTTTTTAATATCTCGAAATTGTATAACTGTAAAACTCGAATTTTTTTTTCGTATAGATACTTACGACGAGGGAGAAAGAGAAAAGAAATAAAGAGCAAGATAAAACGAAAGAAAGAAAAGAAAAATGAAATAAAATTTTATTAGGAAACGCTATCAATCATCATCGTAACTTTTTCTTTATCCTGTCTATCGTAAGAAGATTTGATTTTTGTAAAAGAACGATATATTCGTAGATCGGGTAAAAGGAAATGGACCAGACAGAGTTCGAATCTTTCGTCTCGTCCACGAGGGAAATCAATATTAGCTACGAGTAAGCTTGCGCGCCAGTTATCCCCTTCCTTCGTGCGTTTAGTACGTGTCTAGATTTGTATGTATGTGTGTGTGTGTGTGCGTGTGAAAAAGTATGTTTTATGTTATGTAAAAGAAGTAAAAAAAATATGAAAAAAAAAAGAAATAGGAAAACAAAGAAAAAAAAATTAAAAAATAGAAAAAAGAGACAATTCGTTAACCGGAAACAATACAAGCAATTTTAGTTATTGATAAACTTCCCCTTGAGATAGTAACGTCGATCACTTTTCTAACAAATCGAAGAAATTTACACGTTCACATTCACGAAGAAATCGACACCAATGTTCAATTAATTCATGTTCAACGTCGAAGAACGAATTTGATTGTTGCTTGTTTGTTCGTTTCTTTCTTTCGTTCTTTCGATCATTCATTTATACGCATTGGGAAACGATATTTGCGTTGTAAACGTCTGATATGTACGATAATTTACCGAACGTGAGCGAAAACAAGGAGAAAGTATTCAATTATAAATGGACACTCTTTTCTTTTAGAAAGAGTTTTCGATCAATTAATACGGATAAGCAATTAAAAATGACAATAATCTCATTCTATTGAAAAATATTTGTTATTATTTTTATATATTATTTTTGTTGTTATATATTATAATTATAATTATATATTATAATTATATATTATTTTTTATATATTACTTTTGTTGTTGTTGTAATTATAATTGTAACGAAAGAATAAAATGATATATTGATATTTTCGAATTTTCTATAACTACAATTATCGATGAATTATTATGATGCAATGAATATAACACAAACAAGATGATATTAGATATTTGATATTTATATAAATATAAATATATAAAATCATGATGAACAAACAAATATTTGATCAAGTAATTAACGAATTGATTATATCATGAATATTTTATTAAAATAATAAATTGTCGGCGAAGAAACGTCCGAATTTCTCGTTAATTTTTTTTTAAGTGAGAGAATTCTTTTCGAGTATCGTATTTAAAGATACAAATTTTCATGAAAAAGAAAAACAGAGAGAGAGAGAGAGAGAGAGAGAGAGAGAGAGACAGACAGATATAGATAGAGAAAAAAATAATAAGGATAGAGATAGAAGCAGGAACAGAGAGAAAGTATCGTATTCTTTGCGAAAGCACTTTTATGTTTAATAGAATATTCATGATCTATAATATACCACTATTTTTCGTATGTGCATAAAAATATAGAAAACAATGGAAAATTTCAAAATCCTCATTGCGTGAGAATTATCGGCCTAGTTCAGCCACTCTTTACATTATGCCTCACCTTGAGATATACACTTGAGCAGTGTCGGCCCTACGAAGGTCAAGGTTCGATATCGATTAGTCACAGAGTGTATCGTTGCAGGGCTCCGTTGTACCGTGAAGATGAAACGAGAGATAGAAATAGAGAGAGAGAGAGAGAGAGAGAGAGAGAGAGAGAGAGAGAGAGAGAGAGAGAGAGAGAGAGAGAGAGAGGAAGAGGAAGAGGATAAGGGAGGAAGAGAGAGAGAGAAAGAGAATCTAGTTATACTGAATGGTCCTGTTTAAGTGTTTCAAGTACACACATATATAACAAGTGCATATTACATGAACGATTGAGAAAGCCCTGCAAATTGATTTATAGCCTGATTGCATTTAAGTACCTTATACAATGTGTGTCTGCGATCAATCTCTCTCTCTCTCTCTCTCTCTCTCTCTCTCTCTCTCTCTCTCTCACTCACTCACTCACTCACTCACTCACTCTCTCTCTCTCTCTCTCTCTCTCTCTCTCTCTCTCTCACTCACTCACTCACTCACTCACTCACTCACTCACTCACTCACTCTCTCTCTCACTCATTCTCTCTCCTTTCTCTTATTCTCTTTGAATTTTCGTATATCTACGTGTACATGTGGTAAGCTAAACCCTAAATTCAATATAGTTGGTTCCTAGACCACTGCCAACGTATGTCGACAAATTAATATCTCCCAAATGATTATGCAACGAAAAGCATACGTCGATGGTCCTTTGAACTCAATTCTATATCAACCATATCTACTTGTACATTAATCGGCATATTACACGATACAAAATGATTCATAAGAAAGTGATGAATTATATAGGACAACAATGCAAGCGAATAACGAAGAAGATCGATATTTATAAAAGGAATACAAATTTTATCATGGAAAAGTAAATTATTGAGAATTTCAAATAGAAATTGTTATTCAACGATAATGTTTTAAATGAATAGAGAAAGAGAGAAAGAGAAGAGAAAGAGAGAGAGAGGGAGAGAGAAAAAGAAATAAATCACATATTCTTGAAAAATTCATTTCCATAAAAGTATCGATAGCTGTTACTCTTTATGTGATAATACTCGATATTTTATTTTCCTGGATGAACGATCGACGCGTGCCAAATGAAATACTACCCTTGCATACATACATATATACATATATACATATATATATATGTATATATATATATATTTTTACTCCCATAACGAGATCGTAATATGCATTAAATTATGAACCATTAACCGTACATGATGATTTAACATTTATGGAATCGTGCTTTTCGTAATCTTTCATCTAAATGGCATAATTCTCTCATTTTCTAACTTACTTCTCCAGCTTTATTGAATAATAAAAGAGAAAGAGAGAGAGAGAGAGAGAGAGAGAGAGAAAGAGAGAGATAGAAATAAGCCAGGAAGATAGATAAACTTAGTTAACAAGAAAGATTAATAATTAAGTAACTCATTCGAGTTAATTGATGTTACAAAGTTCTCTCTTTCTCTCTCTCTCTCTCTCTCGCTCTCTCTCACTCTCTCTCACTCTTTCTATCTATCTATCTGTCTCTTTCTTTTTTTTTCACATTCAATATAAAAGTAAGAAAGTAATGATAAAAGATCGAAGCTATATGAAAAAAAAAGAGAAGAAAAAGGAAAAATCAATAATTAA
Organism: Vespa crabro; assembly: GCF_910589235.1. Lineage (NCBI taxonomy): Eukaryota > Metazoa > Arthropoda > Insecta > Hymenoptera > Vespidae > Vespa > Vespa crabro. Next base: position 1,709,805 of record NC_060964.1, read on the forward strand.
AGAAAACGATAAAAAGAATTTTATGATTCCCATTAACAAAATACGTTCAATAATAATAATAATAATTATGATATTAATGATGATGATGATGATGATGATGATGATGATGATAATGAACGTTAGTTAGAATCATCGTGCTTTCCAAACCCATGATTACTCGAACGTTAAGGGCTTTGACGTTGGGTCGGACTGTCTGAACGGTTTAAAGCCCTTGTCAGATGCAATTGCTGTGCTATAACAAAATGATGAATATATATAGATGTATATATATATATATATATATATGTATATATATATATATATATATATATATATATATACACACACACACATATATATTCTACAGGGAATATAAGACGATAGAATATAAAATCAAATGTAAATTATGGGAAAGATTACGTTAAGGAGTTCAAGGTTCAGAAGGACATAGATTCGCGTAAAAGGAAAATGCAAAGGAAAAGAGAAGCAAGAAAAAAGCAAATTTTGTTTTTAATTTTTATAGTAAGGAAAAATTAATAATAACATTAATTATTTTTAACTTTATTATTAATAATGAGGATTAATAAATATTATAAAGGAACGATTTACGAATTTAAAGGACCTTTTTATATGATACAGATGAGATAAGAAGAAAAGAAAAAAAGAAAGAAAAAAAGAAAAAATAAGATAAATATTAATAATAATCTGTGATAAAAGAGAGAGAGAGAGAGAGAGAGAGAGAGAGAGAGAGAGAGAAAGAGAGAGAGAATGATAGTGAACCGTCGTTAAACTATTGGAAAGAAAAATCCTATGGAACTCACCATTAGGACTTTTTTCGAAAATCGATGCAGAAATAATGCTGACGAAGTAGCGAAGGAGATAAGCGAAGGAAATGGAGGAGAGAGGAGGTGAAGGTTTAGTAACGGTACGACTTGGGTGTGTTAGCGTAGTTGGGTCTCAAATAAAGGGGGTGGTGGTTGGATCAATACCAACTGCCCCTATTCTTTGGTTGTATGCACGCGGTGTAGTATCTGAGTAAGAGAAAGCGCGCACGTGAGAGAGAGAGAGAGAGAGAGAGAGAGAGAGAGAGAGAGAAAGAGAGAGAGAGAAAGGAATGCACGTACACGAGCACAAGCGTGTAAAAGCAAAAAGGACATAGTATCAGTATATACGTGTATGTATATATATGCATAGTAGATAGACATACATCTCTATGTATTTGTAACTTCGGGGAAACAAGCAAAACACATCGTACATCGACAGGGAGCTAAGTTTGTCTGAGCATTTTCGTCGATTATCACTAACATCCTCTATCGATCGTGTACGTTTATACTTTACTTGTTGGTAATACCGAAAAAAAATTATAAGTCTAAAAAAAGAAATAAAATATTTTCACGAAGAATACGTGTAGACATGAAGAAATTTTTCGATAATTTTTTTTTATTTTTATTTTTTTTTTTATTTTTTTTTGTTATCGTTTAATAATTTTCACGTACATAGATCACATACGAAAAAATAAACAAGAAAAAGGAGAAAACTTTCTTAGCTAATAATCGACGACAATCGATCGATGAATTTCAAGTCGAATATCGCGTTTCGCAATTTCTCTCTAAGTACATAAGTAAGTATCTAACACATATGTAAACGTTAGTACGTATTCCATGTTCTCGAAACTTTTGCGAATGTTTGAAAATGTAAAATTACGAATAAGAACGAATCAATATGTTCGAGTATCTAAACTTATGAGGTAGAATTAGAAATTAGAACGAACTGAACGTAAAACACTTTTTTTCTTTTCTTTATTTTCTTCTTCTTCTTCTTTGTCTCGCTTTCAGTTTATTAACGTCAGTTTGTAAACTTATTTTATTTTCAACCATTATAATGTGATATTTACGATCAGATTAAAACTAGGTAAGAAACTTCGTGGCTTTAGGTATTCTAAATATTTCTAATATTACATGCATAACAAGGATAGTATACATATGTAAAAAAATATGAGAAGGGAGCTAGTAACACGTAGAAGGTCTCTATTCGTTAACTTACAAGCGCACGCTAACATGTTGTTCGATATATGGTATAAATATCGTAAAGCTTTGTCATCGTTTGTTGTAACACGATAGTAAAATCGATTTAACGTAATGATACTTCTAAAGATGATTCTAATGGGTCCTTTAACATTTAAAATAAATTTACCCTTTCGACTCCTTTCTCATTTTATATCATCCGACGATAAATATTTCTATTAAATCAATGAGATTATTTGTAAAGTAATGTCCGATTCCAATATAATATATTACAAGTTCTATAATACTTCGAGAGAATAAATTATAATGTAGGACGTAATACACAGTTACATACTAATATACATACATACATACATACATAAATAGTATGTACGTGCTCAATATCTTTAGAATACATTCCTAACTCTCTCCTGAGAAATTATATGTCACATGCATACGTACTTTCGCATAAAGTATCATAATATTCACATTCCATAGAGAGAAATATATAGAGAGATAGATAAATAGAAAGAGAGAGAAAGAGAAAAAGTACAAATCAATGTTGCTACTGGTCAAGCAAACCAATGAAGCCAAACCTTCGAGAGATAGGTGTGAAACCTTCGCGATGACGTAAGAACGTTTCCTAGAAATCATGATTGCAAAGACTATAAACTGCATATCATTGAAACGCACACATTTCTTTTTTCTCTCTCTCTCTCTTTTTTTTCTTTTTTTCATTTTCTCTTTTAATTCTATTAAACTTTTTAAAAAGATGAGCCTAAATGACCTATATATGTCTTTAAGAATTTATTTAGTAAACGAATTCATATCGTATGGAATATTGATATGAATGAATAAAAATGGAGTTTTTCTCATTTGAATAAATGAAATTTGAATAAATTTAATACATCGATCAATTCATCGTTCCCTCTAACGTAAGTTAATTCCAAGAATGTAAGGGATTACTATCTACGAATACGGGATTATACGAAGAATGATGTTTCGTGGTGGCTTAGGAACATTGATTCACGAGGCACCGTAAAATCTGATGCCTTAGTAGCTAACGGATGAAATCGAAGATCGACCGTGTTGCGATGACCTACATTTCGAACTATAGTAAGTTGTTACAAAACCAAAAGTCCGCTCTCTACAAGTTATTAATGTGCTTTAAGCTTATAAACGAGAAAGGAAAAAAGTAGAGAGAAATAGAGAGAGAAAGAGAAAAGAGAGAAAGAGAGAGAGAGAGAGGGAGAGAGGTGTGCATGTGATTCCAAAAATAAAAAAAGAAAGATAAGAAAAACAACAAATGATTCGTTTATTTTCAAAGAGAAAAAGATAACGAACGATCTTGATTGTTCATTGCTTTTTCTCTTCCTCTCTTTCTTGATTTCTCTCTCTCTCTCTCTCTCTCTCTCTCTCTCTCTCTCTTTGTTTTTTTTCTGTATCTTTTTATCAGCGATCGAACGAATACGACGTAATATTGAATATTTTTCGTAAATCTTGATCGTATATTCCTATACTACGAGAACGTAAATTAATTCTCATGTACTAAAGTTTAACACAATTCGACAGATAAAATAAAATTCATGCAATAATATTTCTCTCTCTCTCTCTCTCTCTCTCTCTCTCTCTCTCTCTCCCTCTTTATCTCTACCTCCATCCATCTTTCGCTCTGCCGATGTTTCTCATTTTTCCTAAGGGGGTTCCCTCCCACGTTAAACTTGTTACGAGTTTCCACGGGGAAAATCGCGTTTCGTTTTAAAACGCGAAATAAAAACAAGTTTTTAAATAGAGTTATCCAATGGCAAGGGAGAAGAGATAAGGGGAAGGGAGAGGGCAAGCGACTAAAGGGGTTTAGGCGAATCCTCGAAGCGCATCTATGCGCTCTCTCTCTCTCTCTCTCTCTCTCTCTCTCTCTCTCTCTCGGTATAGAGGAGAGAAGGAAAAAGAAAATAAAGGAAAGAAAAAAAATGTCTTTTCTTACAGATAAGAGTTTTATGTACCTAGTCTCGTAGGAAATGGTGAATAAAGGAAATGGGGACGTTATCAGTTACATAATAGATATGCGTGTGACGAATGTGTCGCGACGTAGGAATATAAATCTATCGAGCCAATATCTCGAGTTGGAAGAGAAAAGCCAAGATAGAGTAAAAGAGAGAGGAAAACTAAAGAGAGGGAAGGAGTGAGAGAGAGAGAGAGAGAGAGAGAAAAAGAGAGAGACGTAATACGTAGGAAAAATAGGAAAAATCATGGGTGCGTTGTATAAAAAGTAAAGAATAGAAACGATGTGGGAAAAACGAGTGAGTGAGGGAAAAATGTTCAATAGAAATTCTACTTTTTCAAACTATAGAAAAGCCATCATGACGGGAAAGTACCTTAGCAGATTAGACCAATCGTGGCAACTAGATATTAAACGTCTAAAAAAAAACATAGTTTCACCTACATTATCGGAGACTATATTTTTTCTAGATTGATTCTTTCGAGGGTTAATGATAAGGAAAATTTTCCCCGGCACCGAATGTCCATTTACCATATCAGGAACATAAACTGTATCTTTGAAAAATTGAAACGATACTAAAATGTCGTTCTATTATTCGCGGAAATGGAGTAGAATGATAGAACGAAAGACGTGCGATTGCAAGAGACTTTGAGACTTTGACTTTGACAGTAGCATTTACACGTGCAAGAAAATCGATCGATCATTGGCCTTCCATCGTAAAATCGATTAATCACAGGTAAGATCAAAAATGTTATACATATTTATTAAATTTTAATGGACAAAAAAAAAGGAAAAGAAAAAAAAAATAATGACATCAGAGTTATTATACAATTTTACAAGAATTTTTTTCAATTATTTTAATTATTTTAATTATTTTCTTATTTCTTTTTATCAATGTGTTTACTGTTCTTCCCATCCCCCTCCTCCATCCACTTCCCACCTTGTTATCGAAAAAAATATTATTGTCCTTATTGTCGGACAGTAAAGATGTCAACCTTGTGCGTTTCGTATTTGAATTGATGTTTATTATATTGATTTCACTCGTTAGAAAATATGCATGTACTACGGAACGACGTGAATATTTAAAAGAAAAAGAAAGAAGGAAAAAAAAGAGAGAGATTCGTGAAATCAAGAATGTTCGAAAACTTCACCGGACAGTATTATGAAGTGAGAAATTACGTAAGTTCGAGAAAATCTTAACATAAGATATGAAATTTCGAAAAACACATTATCTGATGACATATAACATCTAAAAAATCTTAAAAAGAAATCATATTGCAATTTACTAAATTAGATAAATTTACAAAAAAAAACTTTTTAGAATCTGTAAAAAAAAAAAAAAATAAAAAGCTACGTTCTTACATCGTATATCTACCAATAAATTGATTGAATAGAAATAAAAATGAGAAGAAAAAGAAAAAAAAAAGAAAAAAGAATTTAAGAATAAAAGAAGAACTTGGAAAATGTATTTAAAAGAACTAATTGGATCCTAGGAGATAAAGAAAACCAGAGCACCGACATAAAAAGAAAAAAAAGAAAGAAAAAAAAAAAGAAACAAGAACAAAGAGTCTGTCTGTTTAGTTTGCTAAGAGAGTACTAATGAAGAACTAGATTAGATGCTGAAGTTACTATGAATGGATTTACACGGAACTTTTGCTGATATTACGATGAGTATTTCCGACGATTATCTTTATGATCGTTGTAAATTGTTTCGAAACTGAGCCGCTATTTAAATTATTTTAGCCATATAAATTCATATTCGCTATATCCGATATTAAGTGTCATTCAATGTACTTTTAAAATCATATAAAAAAAAATTTTAATGTCAATTTAATTTGAAGATTACGATAATGTTGATTATTTTGTTCCTTCACTTTGATTTCTATCGTATCGTCAACTTGTAATTAATGAAAAATAGAACAAAAAAAAAAAAAAAAGAAAAAACAAAAAATAATAAAACATTATTTTTTTCTTTTTTTCTTATTTATCTAATAAAAAATCTTAATTGTTTAAGTCACCACGAAAACTACTCATGTACATGACGTCCTCAATTTGACACATTAATTCTACGTCATTAGCATATCTTCGTCATATAACTCGGCTATGCGAATTTGTAAATTTTCATTAATTATTCATCGTGTTGTATAACCGATGGATTATGGCCGTTCAACCGACTGAATTTTCATAAATAAATAAACAGACTATGTATTTATATAATTATTAAATAAATAAATTATTTATTTACGATATTACGTACCATATATATATATATATATATATATATATATATATATAAAATTTTTCTAAATTTGATACTTGATCTAGAGATTATTATGTCAGATTTGATAAGTTAATAAATTTGATAGATTAATTAAAATCTTTAACGTAAGTTATATCCGAGTGAACGATTTGGAATAAAAGTGACCTTGTTTCGAGCTATATAATAACGAAATTTTAATAATTAATATAACAATAATAATAATTCAATAATAATAATAATAATAGCAAAAAAAAAAAGAAAAGAAAGAAACAGAAAATAAAGAAAAAAAAAAAAAGACAAAAAATTACTCACGTTTTCTTCAACCGTCTTCTTGATTTTCACACTGGCCTCGACCACTGTCTTGCCGGCCTTGTTCACAGCGCTGTACAAAAATCCTCCGAGGCTCTTCGCGCCTGCCAATGCTTTCGTTGAAACTGTGAAAAAGGATAACAGAGAAAAAGGGCGCCAAAAAAAATTAAAATGTTAAAAAAGTTTCAAGAAAGAAAAGGAGAAAGAGAAATATTCTTATAAAAGAAATTCGTGCTAAGAAAATTCCTTTTTTTTCCATTGATTTGTATTCATTCGCACCTCATCTGTAAAAATGTAAAAAGTCAACACCTCTCTTTCTCTGTCTCTCTTTCTCTCTCTCTCTTTCCTTCTTTTCTTCTCTCTTTTTTTTTTTGATCTATCAAGAAACGTAACGTAACGTAACGTACATTTCAACTCCATTCAATTCGGTCAAACTAAGTGAGAGTTTTACGGAAAAACAGCTAGCCCGTAAGCTACAGAAACTTTCCATTACTTTTCACGATCTATCGAGATAAGTATAGCAAGTTACTATGTACCTACTTACATGCATACCACGTATACGTACATATTTATACAATGTCTCGACTGTTCACGATAAATTATCAATGTGGAAAATGAAAAACAAATTTTACTTTCATTCTTTCTCTACGATCAATCGTAGAAAATAATACGTTATTTTTTTTAAATTAATATAAAAGAAAGAAAGAAAGAAAGAAAGAAAGAAAGAAAGAAAGGAGAAAAAAGAAATTGAAAGGGAAATATATATATATATATAAAAAAAAAATGATTATAATAGAAACCTTTGAAGACTGTAATTATTCGATCGGATGATTGATCGTCCGACTTCGAAGAGGATCGATATTGCCAATCGATGGAGTGTCTCATCGTACGCAGCAACATTTTATAAAATATTTTTTTCCCGCTCTTGGAAATTATTCAAATCTCTTTCTTTCACTCTCACTCACTCTCTTTCTCTCTCTCTTTTCCAATTTCACACTTGTAATTACAATGCGATAAATGTAAATACACGTTGTACAATTTTTACGGCTGTGAAAAATCACAGTACATTGTAATGACGAAAGTTTTTGTAGTTGAAAAGAAAACAAAAATCAAATTATAGAATAAAAGGTTAGTGAAAGGAGCAAAGAATGTTGATAAAATGCACGGATCATAGCAAACGTTGTGGCTATCATCCTTCTGTTTCTGTCTGTCTGTCTGTCTCACTCTCTCTCTCCCTCTCTCTCTCTCTCTCTCTCTCTCTCTCTCTCTCTCTCTCTCTCTCTCTCTCTCTCTCTCTCTCTCTCTCTCTCTATCTATCTCTCTATGTATCTATATCTCCCTCTCTTTCGATAAAAACCGAGGCCAATTTAATCAACCAAATTGAGTTTCGATTTACGTTATTTCAACTCTATTATGTTTATCTTTGTCTCTCTTTCTCTCTGCTTCAGAGACGAGTCAGTTTTGTGTCTCTTTTATAGCTCGTCATTCTATTTTTTATCTCTCTCCCATCCTCCTACTCTCTCCCTCTCCCAACATCCTCTTCTCTCTCTTTCTCTCTCTATCTCTCTTATATAAAATCATATGAGAATTAATGCAAACGAGTAGAGGCAAACATGTCGGAATTCATTTACCGCAACACTTAATTGCTTCCAGAGCAATGAGCTAGAACTTGGAAAGCTGCTTGATTTAGGTTCAAAACGTTCGACCTTATTATGAAAGAAAATTTACGATAGTTAGATTAAATGCATGAGCTGTTAACTTATATACGTGGAAGAATGTGTGTGTGTGTGTGTGAAAGAGAGAAAGAAAGATAGAGAAAAGAAGAAGAACAGAGAATGAAAGATATGTATTAGGAATATATTTGATCCTTTCCTGGCACGTTGTCAAAGGAGGCTTGGTGTTATTGCCAAAAGTATACTCGAGAATTTTCGTTGTTATGTGGCCAAATCTTGGTACGCCTTGTTGAACTCTGATTTCGTGCGGAAACGCCGTACACAACCGCAACGGCATAATTTCTCACTTGCCTTTTAAAAATGATTTTAAAATAACGATTCGCAACGATCCAAAACGAGGGAAAAAAGATATTCTCACTTTGATGTGTTTCTTTCGCTTAGTTAGTTCTTACCATTAAAAAATTTCATTGTACAAGAAATCGAAATATTTGAAAAAAAGAGAAGGAAAAAAAGGAGAAGGAAAAAAAGGAAAAGGAAAAGGAATAGAATAAGAAAAAGAAAAAGAACTTCAACACGTAGTCTTTATTCGAAGGAAAAAAAAAAAGAAATAAAAGAAAAGAACTTCGAGAGAAAACCCTTAGAGATGCGACAACTTTTTCTTCTCGTAAGAAAAAGAGAGAGAGAAAGAGCGCGCGCGCGCGCGAGAGAGAGAGAGAGAGAGAAATAAAGAGAAAATAAACTTCTCGATCAAATTGAAAGTTTCTTGAGCTACGTGATACGATTGATCCTGAACGATAGCCCGATGAATACTAAACCAGATTTATTTAGCGAAATATTAGTTGAGGAGTTACGTTAATACGACACGAGCAAAGAGTACTGAATGGACAGATGTATGTATGAAATAAAGAAATATAGAGAACATATATAGATAAATAGATAGATAGATAGATAGATAGATAGATAGATAGATAGATAGATAGATAGATAGATAGATAGATAGATAGATAGATAGATGGATACATACATACATACATGAATAGATCGAATTAAAAGAGAAAGAAAAAGAGAAAGAGAGGAATGATCAGGAAAGGAAGAAGAGGAAATATGGGCAGAGAGGAGAGATGAACATATATATATAACCGATAAGCGATAACTATGATCCTAAACACGTGGAGAATGCGCTTGTGGCTGTACATCGGGAGACAGGAATCGATCTAACAGACACAGCTGTTATCGATTTTCATATTTAATGTCAAAGGAAAATTATAATGGTCTACCTATATAGTATATAATACATAAACAAATATATATATATGAAAACGTGATTAGCCATTATTCGTGATACTAGATTACGATCTTGTAGACAATTTCTTATGATCGTCTTATTAAAATGTAATCTCTAAAAATTTTCAATATGTTTCAAAAATATTCAATGATTTTCAAATAACTAATATAATTTTTGTAATATTGTTAAAGTCGAAGGTTCAATCATATATATATATATCCTGTACGTTACGAGAATTAAAAAAAAACCATAATATACTTTTCCTATACCGATAGTTGAACTATTACATTCTTGAACGTAAAAGTTCTCTCGGTATATAGCAAAAACCATAAATAAATCGTTCTCGATCGTACTCGATAAAATCTTATATACTTCCAAGAATACTCAAACTGAAAATAGTCCCATTCTCTCTAACCATTACGATAGAGCCCTTTATATCTTTGTTAATGCTCAAGGATAAAATACACGCTCGTGTTTACTATTATGCAATCCTTTTGATTGTAGAAAATCTACGTAAACAACGAGTCTCATAGAAATTGTTTCTAGCAATGACCTAAAAGTTTATAGAGGTGAATAATGAAGAAGAAGAGAAATTGAGAAAAGAAGAATATTGGTGGCAGAGAAAAATTGGATGACAGAGGGAAAAAGAGAGAGAGAGAAAGAGAGAATAAATTCGAAATCCAACATGATATTTCTTTTTTATTTTTTTTTCCTTTTCGATCTATGTCGTGCTGGTGAACCCTTCTCTCTCTCTCTCTCTCTCTCTCTCTCTCTCTCTCTCTCTCTCTCTTTCTCTTTCTCTTTCTCTTTCTCTCTCTCAAAAGGGGAAGTAAAAAAGACTGAGTGACCGAATCGTCGAAGCGAGACGATTCTCGCAGCATAGATTTCGAAATTGTATGACGTGCCGACGGACTCTTAATCAACGTCGACCTTGCACTTCCGCCTATCGCTGTTAACCTTGTACCAGTTTTCCCCGTCCAAAGAAGAAACGAAACCGTGCGAATCCATAACGCTCACCGACGACGAGGTAGAAATTCTTTCTCGTAGACTCTCTCGACTTCCCTCGAACAAATTTATATGCTTTAGCGATTACGAAAGGTGAAGAGAAATGAATTTCCTCTTAATCAATCGTGAAGGAGATTGAAAAACAACATTTACTATTTTTTTTTTCTTTTCTTTTTTTCTTTCTTTTTCTTTTTTTTTCGACACGAATATTCGAAACACTCGAGTTATGAAGAACGATATAATAGTTTATGTTTCATACGCGTACGCGCTTGTAAGAGAAATTTTTCAAGAAAGATCTTCTAAATGAAGTTAAAAGATTCTCTCACTCTCTCTCTCTCTTTCTCTCTTACTTCCTCTTTTATTCTTGCATTACATTTTGAAATGATCAGATTAAGTCACCAGTTTTAGAATAATATATATATATATATATATATATATATATATATAGAGAGAGAGAGAGAGAGAGAGAAAGAGAGTATTCCTCTTAACTCTCACGATATTTTATTTTAACTGTCTTTTCCCTTTGGAAAAGGAATTATGGAATCTCATAATGGGAAAACGTGCTTATTGTTCAGAATTCAGAAGAAAAGAGAGAGAAAGAGAAAGAGAAAGAGAAAGAAAGAGAGAGAGAAAAAGAATGTGTGTGTGTGTGTGTGTGTGTGTGTGTGTGTAAGGAGATCGAAGAAGTTGAAATGCAATATAGCATTTTTCAAAATTAGAAATCCCTTGAAGGATTTCAAGTAATTCTCACATTTCAATTTATATATCTCTATTTCCGGATACCTTTCAGATACCTTCGACGTTTTTCCGTCCACGTTTGAGAAACAGAAATTCTATATGAAAATTTCTAGACATCGATCAACATAGTACATATATTTTTTCACGAACATAGACCAACTCGAAGACAAGAAAAGAAAGACAATCGTCCTTCCCCTTTTTTCTGTATTCGAAGAAAATCCAAGCATGAAATCGAATCCTAAATATTTCGATATCTTTCGCATTCTAACTCAAGTTGGGATGTTTTTTAATTTAAAAGTGAAATTTGTAGAGACAATTTTTAAACAATTTGTAGGCAAAATTTGAAGAGAAATTTTTGCGATCAATTCGTTTTTTTAATTTTTCAAAGCATGTCCTCTCAAAGTGAACGTTTAAAAATATGATATCTCTCTCTCTCTCTCTCCCTCTCTCTCTCTCTCTCTCTCTCTCTCTCTCTCTCTCTCTCTCTCTTTCTCTCTTCCTCTCTTTTTTTTTACGAAAATTTTTGAATATATTTATCAGAAATAAAATAAATCCTATTTCTCTATTCCATGATCATAAATTCGATAAATCGAAGTAAATTATTCACCGATACGAAAAATAGTAGAGGAAATTGAATAATATCCTCTAATAGTAGTGAATCTGGGCCATATAATTGACTTATACCACTTGTTCACTTAATACCCCATCACAAATTCCCTCTCACATCAACTTAAAATTTATACGATTTCGTAAACTGGTTAAATTCGATAATGGAAATTTTCGTTTTAACATTCGAGTCGATAGCATTTATAATCCTTGATCATAGCTGATCGTTTATTATTAAGAAAACGTCATACATAAACGATAAAGTAAAAATATAGTAAACTAAAACAAATAAAAAAAAATAAAATAAAAATACGTTGATAATCCAGCTACGTTATATATATATATATATATATATATATATCAAAAAACACATTTCACGAAACTCGATTTCGTATTGTATAACGAAGCTTTCGATGTTTTTTGAACTCTTAGGAGCATGAACGAATAACAAAAAAAAAAAAGAAGAAAGATTCCAAAAAAGAAAAATAAAAAAGAAAGAAAAATTACATCGAAGCATTACATTTCCCCAAACGAAACTCGAGAACGATCATTGGTCGTTTGGTGAACAGCAATTCGTTACTTCCATACAATATAAATGAATACAAACGTATATGTATAGGTACATATATGTATGTATCCATATTTAAACAACGCCCGGGAAAAGCGTCGAAATTGAAGATACCACGTAATTTATAACATATATCAGATTCCATAAATCCTCTTTCCCTTTTAACCCTTCTATCTTTATCACTTAAAGAGAAACGCTACCGTTAGACAAAATCATATTTCGAAATCGAACAGACAAAAAAAAAGCAAAAAAAAAAAAAAAGAATAGAATATCGAATCGAGAGAAGTCAAAATCGGAGAAAAGAATTAGAAAGAATAGAATTAGGAGGATGAAGATGAGGATGAGAAAATGGAGGAAGAGTTGGTGGATTATAGTGGTTATGTGTGCAACTCGTAGTCGTTGATTTCCAAGAGAAGAGTCGCCCGGGTGTAGGTATTGATCGACAAAGATGGGGGTCCAAACCCTCGACGCGAAGGACGGCCACTTGCTGACTGGATCTGGTTATATTCTCATGGATATTCTCCCTCCCTCCCACCCTTCCTCACTCTCATTCTCTCATTCTCTCATTGTCTCTCTCTCTCTCTCTCTCTCTCTCTCTCTCTCTCTCTCTCCCTCTTTCTCTCTCTCCTTCTCTCTCTGTCTCTCTATATCTCTTTTCGGAGTTACAATCGTAACTCCGAAAGATAGGAACACTCACTACGAAAGTCCAGCGTTTCCATCCCTTGAGAAGAAACGATGAGAATCCAACCGATCAACGTCTTTCCTTCTTTTTCAACTGTTTTATTCTGGATCGACGCAACTCAGCAACGTAGCAACGTATTTTAGCGCCCCGGGCCAAGGTCAAAGGTTTTCTTTGATCTCAATCATTCTCTCTTTCTCTCCTCAAACGATCATTCTACAGCTCGTTAGACTTAGTTTCTCTCTCTCTTTCTCTCTTTCTCTCTCTCTCGCTCTCTATCTACCTATCTATGTATCTATCTAACTCTCTTTCTCTTTCTTCCTTTTGTGATTATGATTTCGTACAGCCTTTTTCATTATCTCCAACGAATAAGAGAATTTCTTTCATTTCTTTTTTTTATTCTCTCTTTTTTTCTTTTTCTTTTTTCTTTTTTCTTTTTTTTTCTTTTTTTTTCTTTTTTTTTATTCTCCCATCGTAGAAATTCTTAGATTATAACGAAATGAATTCATTTTTTGTGATAACAAAAACAGAAGACCGATAAGACCACGAAGATCATACTCGACGGGTGGTACCAAAGCCAAAATGGCATTCACGAATATTCTCATTATTTATACGGGATCGTCGAATACTCAGAATGGTATATACGTTTAGATGGTCGGCATCCCGGGCCAAGGCCAAATCCCTTGACTTTGTTCTGTAACCCCTCAGTGGTAGTATTTTCGCAACAACCATCCAAACGCAAAGAGCAACGCCTACATTCACCCTCGTTTTTCTGATGTCTTTTTGAGTCTCACTTCTTAAATTGGTTTCCTCTCTCTCTCTTTCTTTCTTTCTCTCTTTCTCTGTTGAAAGAGTATCGTAATGTTTGGCAAGAAAATCTGATCGTTCTTTGTAATATTTATTTAATACGGTCATCGGAATTGGTAGACATTATATTTCTATGAAATCCCATTCAAATTTCAAAGGTGAAAACAAAGGGGAATACTTATCAATTTTTTTTAGTGATTCCATCCGATCAAAATCGATGATATTTGAAAAAATAATATGAGAAGGGACATAATTTAAAGATGATCCTTCGAAATTTAAGAAAATCACGTCAGGATCTATTATAAAAATTTGAAAATAATGAAAAAGAGATATTCTCTACGATAATAAAGAATTCTCAATCCATCAAGATTTGACTCTACCTAATATTTATATTATAACACTACGATCTTTACTTAGATTTTTTCGAAACGGATCAACTATATCTTACTGTTTATTTAGTATTAAAAAAAAGCGTAATAGTTAAAGAAAGTGAGGAGAAAAAAGGAAAAGGGAAAGAAGATAACAAAGATAAAAGGGAAAAAGCTAACAAAAGAGGGTGAGTATTATATTTAAGTATTTACTTTTTAAAACTTCTTGTTCATTGTATGATAGCTTAAGCGTACACAATGTCATCGATTGAAACGTGACATTTCGTCATTGTCTTTACTATTTTTTTCTCTTTTTTTATTATATATATATATATATATATATATATATATAGTTTATTATTTCAAATAAATAAATATTGTTTTATCTTGTTTACAAAAAAAAAAAAACAAAGAGTCGATTGATACACGCGATAGAATTTAAATTAAATATCCCGTGAACAATTATCAGATTTCCCTAGAGAGAAAGACCAACCAAAAAAAAAAAAAAAAGAGAGAAGAAGTAAAAGAAAGAAAGAAAGAAAGAAAGAAAGAAAAAGATAAAAAAGTAGGGAGAAAAACAGAAATAAAAGAAGGGAAAAAAAAGGATCAGACCTTAATACATATAAAATGAAAGTGGTGGAGATTGAAACAACTCTGGTAACGTGGGTCTCATATCTCGCAGTGAGACCAGACGAGAGCGTATTGCTTTTTAAAGTGGATGAACGTGTTTCCGATTCTCCCGATAAAAACGTCGAATAAAATATAGAAATGAGTGTAAATATTATTTCGAAGTTTTTTTTGAAATAGGCGGATACTGCTCCTGGAGAATTCAGAATGAAAAAGAGAGCGAGAAAATAGATAAAGAGAGGGAAAGACAAATAGAGAGAGAGGGCCAAAAAAAAAAGAGGAATACTACAAAGGAATCGAAGAGATAAAGATGTATAAAAGATACAGAGGCAATTCCCGAGGAAATGAATAAAAGGAAATGAAATAAAACAATCCCATATGATTGTACATAAGCTTTTATCACTCTTGCTGCCCTTTCATGATACTACCACTAAATGTATGCAAAAAAAGGTATATATATATATATATATAAATAGTAAAAAAATAAATGGCAATAACATAAGAACTCGTAACTTCATGAATTGCAAATTGAAGTTTAATTATTACTTATTTATTATTTTTTCATTTTTTCTTTTTTTTTATTAATTAATAACAAATCTAAAAAACATGTATTCAGAATGATCACTTTTACATTTAAAAGAAGCCGTCAAGGCGGTTTTTTTTTTTTTTAAATAAAAAGAAAAGAAAAAGAAAAAAAAGTAATAAAAATTCGTTCATAATTCATGAAGCTGAAATTGCTTCCACTTAATTTGGATCACTTTGTATATATATATATATATATATATATATCCAAGATAGTATATAAAAACAATTGAAGATGTATAAATATTTGAAGATACATTCTAAACTTTAATGTTAAAATTTGGAAAAATAATTTCACTTAATGAGAAAAAAAAATTGTTGTTCTTGTCTCTGATAATTAAAAATATAGATCTTATTTATACAATAGAGATAATCAATTCTTTTGAATTGTCAGTTCGATTTCATTTTTGATCAACTTCGAAGATTCGAATTCACAATATAATAAATAATGTAAAATAAAATAAACAAAGAATATAATGAAAATGCCTGAATACAATGACTATTCATTCCATCGTCTAGTGGCAGTAAATTTTGAAAATGACGTTGAATCAAACACGAGAGAATTCAGTAACGATTGCATTGCAATTTCCACGAGTTCCTCTGTGAATACTTAAACTACTACCACACCAGAAATAACGAGATCACTACTGCACGTATTCCCATGGCATACCAAAGGATGGATTCTATGTCGTTTCAAATGATTTAGCTAAAACCGCTCGAAAAATAAATGCTTTAGAACGTAAAAAGTTCTTTGTTAGCACAAGTTGTTTTTTATTGACTCAAAGAAACTCAAAATTAATTAATTTTATTAGATATATCGATAAGTACACACACACACACACACACACACACACACACACACACACACACAGTGGAGAGAGAAAGAGAAAGACATATAAATAACTTGAAAAATCATTCTGTGTGTGTGTGTGTGTGTGTGTGTGTGCATACGCGAGTTATTACAAAACTCGATGCAATTTTAAAATATTTAACTCCCACGTCATTATTAATATTTGAAAAAGCTATATAAAAGTGCCATTATCGTGGTTAACATACCACAAAAATAAATTTTTTGATAAATATTCTTAAGGATGTATAAATTTTTAAATCAAATTATAACTCGAGTAATTGATAATAATTTTATGAAATATTTTCCACAAGAAGTATGTATAATATTCCGAGAGAGAAAAAGAGAAGAAGAGAGAGAAAAAAAGAAGGAGAAAGAGAAAAATAGAAATAGAGAGAGAGAGAGAGAGAGAGAGAGAGAGAGAGAGGCAG